>NC_073378.1:42207824-42345324 GCF_028641065.1 Leucoraja erinaceus | reverse complement strand
GACCTGAAAGCGGTGTCACGTGCCTTCAGCAGTAGCCTGACCTCGCTGTTCATCCATGGCTTCTGATTCGGGAATGTGGTAATCCGTTTGAGGGAGGTGACACTGTTAATGGTGGAGTTTATAAAGTCCAAAACGGAGGAGGTATAAGAGTCAATGTCCGTGTGGGAGTCAAGGATGGCCTGAGCTGCAAACACATTCCAGTCAGTGTTTCCAAAACCCTGCTGAAGTGTGGAGTCCGCTCCCTCTGACCAAACTTTAACTGTCCTCACTGTGGGTTTTACACTTCTGATGAGTGGAGAGTACTTTGAGAGCAGGAACAATGAGAGGTGGTCAGACTGTCCAAGGTGGGGGAGGGGGACTTCAGCCATGTTTGTGCAAACTTTGTCCAGTATCTTGTCATCTCTAGTGGGGAAGGAGACATGTTGGTGGAATTTGGGGAGTACAGTCTTCAAGTTGGAGTGATTTAAGTCACCTGCAACAATGAAGGCTGCCTTGGGGTTGTGAGTCTGTTGTTTGCTCATGGTAGTATGCAGTTCCTTCATTGCAAGCTTAGCATTAGCATCCGGAGGAATATAGGCTGCAGTCACAACAGTGGAAGTAAACTCTCTGGGAAGAAAGAATGGTCTGCATTTAACCATGAGAAACTCGAGGTTAGCTGAGCAGTGACTCTCGATGATGGTAGTGTCCATGCACCAAGCTTTATTTACATAAATGCACAGACCCTCACCTCTGGTCGTACCTGAGTCTGTTGTTCTGTCCGCTCGGAGTATATGACGCCCCGTTAGCTCGATGGTGCTGTCAGGAACGTCGATGTTAAGCCATGTTTTCTGTGAAGATCATGATGCTGCAATCTTTAATCCAGTTGTGGGAGGTAATCCGTAGCCAGAGTTTATCCATTTTGTTCGCCAGTGAGCGTACGTTGGAGAGGAAAAGGCTAGGAATCGATAGCCTGTGTGGGGTTAACTCTAACCTAGACTTTAACCCAACTTGGCATCCACGGCGATGTTTGCGTTCGCGTCGCCATCTACGGGTGCTTCCGTTCCACTGTTCTGGCTAGTTCAGGAGCGAGATGGAGTTCGCCCAAAAAGTTGTTGCAGCTGCAGGAACCGATGTTCAGAAGTTCCTGTCGGCTGTACGATAGGAAAGCAAGACTGCTCCGTGTGTGAACAGACTTGAAACAAGTAAGTAAACTATTGCTAGTTCGCTGATTCTCGTGAGACACAGGGCGTTGCGATGTGCCCGCGCCGCCGCCATCTTAATAAGAGGAGTTGAGTAAAGGAGCAAAGAGGTCCTTCTGCAATTGCACAGGGCCCCAGTGAGATCGCACCTGGAGTATTGTGTGCAATTTTGGTCTCCAAATTTGAGGAAAGACATTCTTGCTATTGAGTGAGTGTAGCGTAGGTTCATGAGGTTAATTCCCTGGATGGCGGGACTCTCATATGTTGATAGAATGGAGCGGCTGGGCTTGTATACACTGGAATTTAAAAGGGTGAGAGGGGATCTTATTAAAACATATAAGATTATTAATGGTACACAAAAAGGCTGGAGAAACTATGCGGGTGCAGCAGCATCTATGGAGCGAAGGAAATAGGCAACGTTTCGGGCCGAAACCCTTCTTCAGACTGATCGGGGGCAGGGACAAGAAAGGAAAAAGGAGGAGGAGCCTTCTTAAACACTAAGATTACTAATGGATTGATCATGCTCGAGGCAAGAAACATGTTCCTGTTGTTGGGGGAGTCCAGAACCAGGGGCCACAGCTTAAGAATAAGGGGCAGTCCACTTAGAACGGAGATGAGGAAAAACATTTGTTGTGAATCTGTGGAATTCTCTGCCTCGGGCAATGGAGGCTAATTCTCTGGATACCTTCAAGAGAGAGTTAGATAGAGCTCTTAAAGATATATGGGGAGTAGGCAGGAACGGGGTATTGATTGTGGATGATCAGCCATGATCACAGTGACTGGCGGTGCTTGCTCGATAGGCCGAATGGCCTACTCTTGCACCTATTGTCTATTGAAACAGATGAAGAACAGTTTGCTTTTTAACAAGAAGCGTTTCATATTTTAGTTGCCTTTATCCTGTTATTCCTCCGTGACCCTGCTGGAAATAATCTTTCTGGCATATCCTATTCTGTGGAGATGGTAGCTAATCCGAATAGCATTTTCCAGCTATAATAGACCTTTGATAGATATTGGCTCGGTTTGTTGGAGTGTTGTCTGTTGAAACTATATATATAATTCTGGATTACGTTTGGCTTTAAGTGCTGCTTCTTTCATGCTGTTTACGGATTCTACAAATTGAAAAGTTAATGGAAAAATAGTACCTTGGCAGTGTTCACTGTGTAATTAAAGTGATTGTGGGTGTAAGCTTAAAACTTGCTGTTCCAGCAGTGGCAATACTTTGAAGTTTAGTTTAGAGATACAGCGCAGAAACAGGCCCTTCGGCCCACCGGGTACGCGCCGACCACCGATCCCTGCACATTAACACTTTCTGACACCCACTAGGGACAATTTTTACATTTAGCAAGCCAATTAACCTACAAACCTGTACGACTTTGGAGTGTGGGAGGAAACCGAAGATCTCTTGGAGAAAACCCACGCAGGTCACGTAGGGAACGTACAAGCTCCATACAGACAACACCCGTGGTCAGGATCGAACCCGGGTCTCCAGCGCTGCATTTGCTGTAAGGCAGCAACTCTACTGCTGCCCATCGGTTGGTTCTGAAACTGATTATAATGGTGTAAAACTATAGCTACTTCCCATGTGACCACTAGGGGCGCCGGGGAGATGGCAGCCCTGCCGGCAGTCTGTTCGT
This sequence comes from Leucoraja erinaceus, assembly GCF_028641065.1. NCBI lineage: Eukaryota > Metazoa > Chordata > Chondrichthyes > Rajiformes > Rajidae > Leucoraja > Leucoraja erinaceus. The sequence continues at coordinate 42,342,512 of NC_073378.1, read as the reverse complement.
TTTTTTCCATTCTTTTTGTCATTTTTTAGTGTGTTAAAAGTTTGTTTAAATGTTCTTCGGTTTGTTCAGAGGGGGGAGGGGATCAGGGGAAACCTTTTTTCAAGTTCCTACCTTGCCGGAGATGTGATTATTTTTCGGATCATTTTCTCCAGGCTCTGCGGCCTACCATCGATGGAGCTGGAAGCCTCCTTGGACTGTCGTGAGCCCCACCATGGGGCGTGGATTTAACATCGAAGCTGATCCCTTGCCTGGGATCGCTCCCACCACGGACTTTACCATCAAGAGCTCACAGTCTTTGGGAGAGGTTGAGTCAGGAGCTCCAACATCCCAGAAGGTTCAACCGGCCCCGACGCGAGGTTCGATCGCCTGGTGCGGGAGAGCTGACATCCCCCCCGATGCAGGAGCAGATCACCTCGACGCGGAGGACCCAAAATGCCGCCGGCTACGGGAGTCAAGATCATCCCGTCAACAGGGGCTCGAGGCCCACGACCGAGGAAGAACTAAGGGAAAGAACTTGAACTTTATTTCGCCTTCCATCACAGTGAGGAATGTGTAGGAGTCACTGTGGTGGATGTTCATGTTAAAATGTGTTTGTGAGTGATCTGTTGCTTTTTATTTGTATGACTGACCTGGCCAATGAAATTCCTCATATGTTGCAAAACATACATGTCGAATAAAGTGTGATTCTGATTCTGACCTGGTAGACAGCAATGATTGTCATCTGCCAGTGTGCAGTTAAACTTTTTTTTAAATCCAGAAGATCCTGTCATTGCTCTGCTCTTTAATAAGATTAAGATGAGGTGTTGCAATCCTCACATAATAAATAAACACAAGATTAGTAATTTGAAATGAATTTCAACAGTCACCCTCTTAAAAAAAATATTGTCTAGAATCACACTGAATGAAACCAAGCCCTTATTTTGCCCCAACTCGAGCCAACCAAGATTCCCATATACGCTGGTTTTATTTGCTTGCATGTAACCCTGTATCTCTTCGCTTTTCCAACCCGTGTACACGAATAAATGTCATTCTATAATGTTGTTATAGCACCTGCCTCAATCATTTCCTCTTGATGGCTTGTTCTATTTATATACCATGTGAAAATGGTGTCCCAATAGACGTAAAGAACTGCAGATGTTGAAATCTTGAGCAAAAAAACAGTGCCGCTGAAACAGAGGGTTAAGGCAGCTTCTCTGGAGAACATGGAAAGGTGATGTTTCGGGTGGAGACCCTTCGATGTATCCCAACTAAAGCTTAATGTGCCTGTCCCACTTAGGCGACTGCAGGAGACTATGCAGTCGCTACATGGTCGCCACATGTTCGCGGGTGGTTGCTGGGGAGTCGCTTTCATGGTCGTGAGGAGTTCCCGCAATCTGGGAACTAGTCATGGCCTCATTCTGCTCGCCGTGAATTTTTCAACGTTGAAAAAAAAGGTAAACAGTAGTTTTCTGAACCAAGGATAACCGACCGGTAATGTTAAATGTCCGCCAAGCTTCACAGCCGCGTATCTTTGGCTTCTTAAAAGTTGTCTCCACCCCAAAAATGTACTTGCACTCCTAGATCCCTCTGCTCTACAACACTCTCCAGGGCCCTGCCATTCACTGTGAACGTCCAGCACTGGTTTAACTTCCCAAAATTCACCACCTTGTCCTTGCCTGAATTGAAATTGAATTGAAAGCTGAGGGGAGGAGACTACGCAATACGCTTGAGAGGGAGAGACGAAAGAAGGAGATGTCAGGCAAGCTGATTCAGTGCGATGCTTGCAGTATGTGGGAGGTCAAGGACACCGCTGGTGCCTCTGGCTGCTACAAATGCGAGAAGTGCATCCAGGTAGAGCTCCTGAAGGACCGCGTTGGGGAACTGGAGAAGCAAGTGGATGACCTCCAGTTCGTGCGAGAAACGGAGTCGTTCCTCAACAAGTCCTACAGTAAGATTGTTACACCTAAGGTACTGGAAGAGAGAAGGTGGGAGACAGTGAGAAAGGGAGGGAAGCATGGAATGCCAACGTCCCCGGGTGTTGTTCCTCTTGTGAACAGGTTCACCCACATAGAAGCTGTCGGGACAGAAGACGTGTTTACACTGAGCGGCGGACTGGCTTGCGATGCGAATAGGGCTGTTGAGCCAAAACCAAAAAGGCATAAGGCAGGCAACGCCATTGTAGTGGGAGACTCCATTGTGAGAGGTACGGACAGGGGTTTCTGCGGCAACAGACGGGATGCGAGGATGGTGTGCTGCCTTCCCGGTGCCAGGATCCAGGATGTCACGGACAGAGTGCAGAAAATACTCAAGGGAGAAGGTGAACATCCGGAAGTGGTAGTGCATGTTGGCACAAACGATGTCGGAAAGAAGGGGATGAATATTCTGTAGCGTGACTTTAGAGGGCTCGGAAAAATGCTGAAAAGCAGGACCTCCAGGGTTGTTATCTCCGGTTTGCTTCCAGTTCCTCGTGCTGGCGAGAGCAGGAACAGGGAGATACGGGACCTGAACGTGTGGCTGAGGAACTGGTGCACGGGGCAGGGATTTAGATTCTTAGATCACTGGGATCTGTTTTGGGGTAAGGGGGAACTGTACAAAAGGGACGGATTGCATCTTAACAGGTGTGGGACCAGCATTCTGGCAGGCAGGTTTGCCACTGCTACACGGGTGGTTTTAAACTGAATAAGGGGGGTGGGATGTCGAATGGGATAGTGGAGGATGGAGTTAAAGGGAAAGGGTTTCTTAAATGTGTGAGCGTAGAGTCAGAGGGGTGTAAAATGAGGGTAGAAGCAATAGGTAGCAAGGTGAAAAGTAAAAGTGGCAGGCCAGAAAATCCAGGGCAAAAATCAAAAAGGGACACTTTTCAGCATAATAGTATAAGGGGTAAGAGTGTTGTAAAAACAAGCTTGAAGGCTTTGTGTCTCAATGCAAGGAGCATTCGTAATAAGGTGGATGAGTTGAATGTGCAGATAGCTATTAATGACTATGAAAAGGAAAGGAGGTGGGGTAGCGTTGCTGGTTAGAGAGCAGATTAACGCAATAGAAAGGAAGGACATTAGCTTTGCGGATGTGGAATCAATATGGGTAGAGCTGCGAAACACTAAGGGGCAGAAAACGCTAGTGGGAGTTGTGTACAGGCCACCTAACAGTAGTAGTGGAGTTGGGGATGGCATCAAACAGGAAATTAGAAATGCGTGCAACAAGGGTAAAACAGTTATAATGGGTGACTTCAATCTACATATAGATTGGGTGAATCAAATTGGCAAGGGTGCTGAGGAAGAGGATTTCTTGGAATGTGTGTGGGATAGTTTTTCTAAACCAACATGTAGAGGAACCAACAAGAGAGCAGGCTATTCTAGACTTGGTATTGAGTAATGAGGAAGGGTTAGTTAGCAGTCTTGTTGTGCGTGGCCCCTTGGGCAAGAGTGACCATAATATGGTTGAGTTCTTCATTAGGATGGAGAGTGACATCGTTAATTCAGAAACAAGGGTCCTGAACTTAAAGAAAGGTAACTTTGAGGGTATGAGACGTGAATTGGCCAAGATAGACTGGCGATTGATTCTTAATGGGTTGACGGTGGATATACAATGGAAGGCATTTAAAGACTGCATTAAAAAATGCATGGATGAACTACAACAATTGTTCATCCCAGTTTGGCAAAACAAAAAATCAGGGAAGGTAGTGCATCCGTGGATAACAAGGGAAATCAGGGATAGTATCAAAACAAAAGATGAAGCGTACAAATTAGCCAGAAAAAGCAGCCTACCAGAGGACTGGAAGAAATTCAGAGACCAGCAGAGGAGGACAAAGGGCTTAATTAGGAAAGGGAAAATAGATTATGAAAGAAAACTGGCAGGGAACATAAAAACTGACATCAAAAGCTTTTATAGATATGTGAAGAGAAAAAGATTAGTTAAAACAAATGTAGATCCCTTGCAGTCAGAAACGGGTGAATTGATCATGGGGAACAAGGACATGGCAGACCAATTGAATAACTACTTTGGTTCTGTCTTCACTAAGGAAGACATAAAAAATCTGCCGGAAATAGCAGGGGACCGGGGGTCAAATGAGATGGAGGAACTGAGTGAAATCCAGGTTAGCCGGGAAGTGGTGTTAGGTAAATTGAATGGATTAAAGGCCGATAAATCGCCAGGGCCAGATAGGCTGCATCCCAGAGTACTTAAGGAAGTAGCCCCAGAAATAGTGGATGCATTAGTGATAATTTTTCAAAACTCTTTAGATTCTGGAGTAGTTCCTGAGGATTGGAGGGTAGCTAATGTAACACCACTTTTTAAAAAGGGAGGGAGAGAGAAAACGGGGAATTACAGACCAGTTAGTCTAACGTCGGTAGTGGGGAAACTGCTAGAATCAGTTATTAAAGATGGGATAGCAGCACATTTGGAAAGTGGTGAAATCATTGGACAAAGTCAGCATGGATTTATGAAGGGTAAATCATGTCTGACGAATCTTATAGAATTTTTTGAGGATGTAACTAGTAGAGTGGATAAGGGAGAACCAGTGGATGTATTATATCTGGACTTTCAGAAAGCTTTCGACAAGGTCCTACATAAGAGATTAGTATACAAACTTAAAGCACACGGTATTGGGGGTTCAGTATTGATGTGGATAGAGAACTGGTTGGCAGACAGGAAGCAAAGAGCAGGAGTAAACAGGTCCTTTTCACAATGGCAGGCAGTGACTAGTGGGGTACCGCAAGGCTCAGTTCTGGGACCCCAGCTATTTACGATATATATTAATGATTTGTACGAGGGAATTGAATGCAACATCTCCAAGTTTGCGGATGACACGAAGCTGGGGGGCAGTGTTAGCTGTGAGGAGGATGCTAGGAGGCTGCAAGGTGACTTGGATAGGCTGGGGTGAGTGGGCAAATGCATGGCAGATGCAGTATAATGTGGATAAATGTGAGGTTATCCACTTTGGTGGCAAAAACAGGAAAGTAGATTATTATCTGAATGGTGGCCGATTGGGAAAGGGGGAGATGCAACGAGACCTGGGTGTCATGGTACACCAGTCTTTAAAAGTAAGCATGCAGGTGCAGCAGGCAGTGAGGAAGGCAAATGGTATGTTAGCATTCATAGCAAAAGGATTTGAGTATAGGAGCAGGGAGGTTCTACTGCAGTTGTACAGGGTCTTGGTGAGACCACACCAGGAGTATTGCGTACAGTTTTGGTCTCCTAATCTAAGGAAAGACATTCTTGCCATAGAGGGAGTACAGAGAAGGTTCACCAGACTGATTCCTGGGATGTCAGGACTTTCATATGAAGAAAGACTGGATAGACTCGGTTTGTACTCGCTAGAATTTAGAAGATTGAGGGGGGATTTTATAGAAACTTACAAAATTCTTAAGGGGTTGGACAGTCTAGATGCAGGAAGATTGTTCCCGATGTTGCGGAAATCCAGAACAAGGGGTCACAGTTTAAGAATAAGGGGGAAATCTTTTAGGACCGAGATCAGGAAAACATTTTTACACAGAGAGTGGTGAATCTCTGGACTTCTCTGCCGCAGAAGGTAGTTGAGGCCAGTTCATTGGCTATATTTAAGAGGGAGTTAGATGTGGCCCTTGTGGCTAAAGGGATCAGGGGGTATGGAGAGAAGGCAGGTATGGGATACTGAGTTGGATGATCAGCCATGATCATATTGAATGGCGGTGCAGGCTCGAAGGGCCGAATGGCCTACTCCTGCACCTATTTTCTATGTTTCTATGAATTCTCCATGTTTTGAGATGGACATATTTCTGGTGATGAAGGGTTTTGGCTGCCGAAACGTTTCTCTTTTATCTAAGGATCACATATCAACTCAGGTGATCTGTTTCCAAATTGCATTACGCAAGGGAAATAAGTTAGACCTTTAGTTAGGCATAAGTTAGGTCTTTATTCTCTGGAGCGCAGAAGGTGAAGGGGGGACTTGATAGAGGTCTTTAAAATGATGAGAGGGATAGACAGTTGATGTGAACACCCTTTTCCCTTGCTATAGGGAAGATTCAACCATTGTTAGTTCAATTCATTTTTTAAGGGCTTGATATTTTAGGGTTTCTACTTTCTTTACTTCTGTGGTAGCGGTGTGGAATGAGCTTCAGTGGAATTCTGCGGCAGGTTCGTTTGAGTAATGAAACATGGAATTGGATAATTTCTAGATTTGGGAATTGAGGGTTATGGTCAACCAGGCATGGGACTTGGATCTAAGGTTCACATATCAACTAGGGCCGAGATGATCTGTTTCCGTGCTGCATTGTTATAGGGAAATCCAGGAGTGGGTTTCCTCAGAGATAGACACAAATTGCTGGATGAACTCAGCGGGACAGGCAGTATCTCTGGGGAGAAGGAATAGGTGATGTTTCGGGTCAAGACCCTTCAAGGTTTCCTCTAGTTCACTGTCCCTTTATTGCAGGCTAGACAATTAATCCAAATAATCTTTTCAAAATTGGTTTTTAATAGAGAATTGATTTTTTGGGAAATGGAAGAATATTGCAAACCTACCGAGGCGTTGTTAGGCCAAATATAAATCAAACCTGTTGATGTCCATTTCCATTCAAATATTCTATTCACTGTGGCACAGCGGTAGAGTTTCTGCCTTACAGCGAATGTAGCGCCGGAGATCCGGGCTCGAAGGGCTGAATGGCCTACTCCTACACCTATTGTCTATTGTATATTTGATTTGAGTTTCCCACTTAATGTTTGTGCAAAATTATGACTAAAGCTTTTGATTTATTTCCACTTTGTAACTTGATTTAGACAACATGTGACTTGCATTGAAGACATTTTAATTTGAAAAATCTGATTAATTCAAAAACCAATAATAATAATAATAATAAATACTTTATTGATCCCCTCAGGGAAATTCAGATGTCCAGAAGCCCCCAACCAACAAACCCACAGATTCAAAACGAACGCAGACAGAAAATACATAGAATACACTGTGGACACTACCTGAGAGCAATAAATACTTAAAAAGACCAATAATTAACAATTAAAAATTAAAAATTGCAAGAATGCATCCCCCTACAGCCTAGCGGTCCGAATTATAAAATCTAATGGCTGCAGGGGTGAAGGATCTCCTGAACCGCTCCGTTCTACAGGGCAGGGAGAGGAGCCGGTTGTTGTTCCGAGTGCTCTTTTGACTCTCCAGAATTACATGGAGGGGATGCCCGGGGTTTTTCAGGATGACCTGCACCTTGTGCCTCATACGCCTCTCAAGCACATCCATCCCAGAGTCTACTCTCCCCTCCAAATGTGATCCGTTTTAATTTTCAGGATAAAATCTTTGTTTTTATTAGAACTACAATAATCCAGCAGGAACTTGGAATAACATGCTTTTGATAAATGTTTTATTAAAACAAGATTTTAGATACCACATTAGATTTCTGCAATTGAAAAGAAATTATATAATTCTGGAACATGCTGTACCAAAGTGCATGTTTTCAAAGATCAGTCATACTACATTGCATATTTTGATTGCTAAAGTCCATGTAAGGATTTTTTCCAAGTAAGGAATGAATGCCACAAAAGAATGTCAAGTTTTTGAAATTGGCAGGAGGTAGAGTATTTTATTTTGAGTAGAATGTTAACGCGGATAATGGCAGTGATATGTTTCTTACTTTATTTTTAAACTTTTATGGATTTTCTGATTGCAGTACTAATCATAATAAATTACTAGAAAGTCAATGTGCCTCATACTTTGAATATGTAATTGGGTTGTAGAAAGCAAGCACCTGAACTGAAGGCATACAACTTCCACTGAATTGAGCCTCAGTTGTATGTATTGTGCAAGTTGATTTTGCCACCTGTTAGCTTCATAATATTAAGCATTCAGTTTTATTCTGTTTATTAGTCTGTAACTAGACCAGCCATATAAATATTGTGGCCACAAGAGCAGATCAGCAGCTGGATGCACTGCAACAAATTACTGACCTGAAGACTCTAGGAAGCTTCCCTCACCATCTGCAAGAAATAGGTCTAAATCTGAAGCATGGGAGAAAAATCGACTTGTCTGGATTAGTGCAGTTCTGACAACACCAAGATAACGTAGCTGATACCAAACCAACTGTTGTATTCCATTCACAGAATACAAAGCACTCATTTACTGAGGCTACTTTGACAAATGGAGTCACAGATGGAGCAGCAGGACATCAGACGCCTGTGGCAGGGGCTACGGACTGTAACCAACTACCGGAGCACCCCCCCCCCCCCCCCCCCCTCAACCGCAAGTGCCGGCACCTCCCTAGCTGATGACCGGAACTCCTTTTACGCTTGTTTCGAGATGGGCAACATCACCCCAGGTCTACCGACTAACGAAGCTGAAGGGAGGAATGTGCACACATTCTCATTGTCCGAACACGACATGAGGAGGGCTCTGACATGGGTGAACACGAGGAAAGCTGCAGGCCCAGATGGCATCTCGGGGCGAGTACTTATAGGTCCTGTGCTACGCAGCTAGCTCTGGTGCTCACTACAATATTCAAACTCTCCCTGGCCAAGTCCGTGGTCCCTGCCTGCTTCAAAAGATCCATCATTGTACCGGGACCTAAGAATGCCTCCCCAGCCTGTCTGAATGACTACCGTCCGGTGGCCCTTACCTCGGTAGTCATGAAATACTTTGAGAGGCTGGTCAAGAAACACATCTGCGCCTTCCTCCCTCGCAACATGGACCCGTTACAATTTGCATACCGTCTGAACAGATCCACGGACGATGCAGTCTCCCAGGTTCTGCACAGCGCTCTCTCTCATCTTGACGTAGAAGGGGGGGCTACGTGAGGATGCTGTTCATAGACTTCAGTTCAGCCTTCAACACGATAGTCCCCACCAGACTGGCCGAGAAGCTACTGGAATTAGGGCTCAACACCCCCCTGTGTGCCTGGGTCCTGGACTTTCTCTCCACCAGGCCCCAGGTAGTCAAGATGGGAGGAAATACATCGAAGTCTCTCACCCTGAGCACAGGATCCACCCAGGGTTGTGTTCTCAGCCCCCTGCTGTACTCCCTGTACACACTTGACTGTGTGGCTAGGTTCAGCTCCAACTCGATAATCAAGTTTGCTGATGACACTGTGGTGGTGGGCCTGATCTCAGACTACGTTGAGAAGGCCTACCGGGAGGAGGTGGCTGATCTGGCACTCTGGTGTCTGGGCAACAGCCTCCTCTTGAATATCAACTACAAAAAAACTAAGGAGCTGATCGTGGACTTTAGGAGGGCACTTCATCCGAGGACATACACACTATTGAAGATAAATGGGGATACTGTGGATAGGGTGAGCTGTTTTAAATACCTGGGAGTCCACATCTCTGAGGATATGACATGGACATCACACGCTGCAGCACTCGTGAGTCAGGCAAGGCAGCGCCTTTACCACCTCAGGCAATTGAGGATATCAGAGTGTCTCTGATGATCCTCCAGTGCTACTACTCAGTGGCTGTGGAAAGCATCTTGTCCGGAAATATCACAATTTGGTTTGGGAACTGCTCTGCCCAGGACAAGAAGGCTCTGCAGAGAGTAGTGCGTTCGGCCAAAAGCACTATGGGAACTTATCTCGCCCCTCTGCAGGAACCATACATCATAAGGTGCAACTCCAGACACAACAAGATCATGGGAGACCCTTTCCACCCCTGCAACGGACTGTTCCAGCTGCTACGGTCAGGCAAACACCTCCGTTGTCATGCTGTGAGAACGGAGAGGATGAGAAGGAGTTTCTTCCCCGAGGCCATTAGGACTGTAAACTCCAATCTCACCAGGGGCTAACTTCACTGTACCATTCTATAGTTTTTTTTAAATTGCTGTTTTTTTCCTTTTTCTTTCCTTCCACAAATTATATAATATGTGAATATGTGATTGTTCCATTCTGTTTGTAGTTTGTTTGATTGTTTGTTTTTTTGCACAAAGTCCGCGAGCATTGCCACTTTTCATTTCACTGCAAATCTCGTACGTGTATGTGACGAATAAACTTGACTTGAAATCTCCCAAACACATGAACTATCACCATAAGGACAAGAGCAACAAGTGCATGCAAATACCACCATCATCTACAGGTTCTCCTCCAAGCAATATACGTTTCTGAACTCTAATTTTGTTCAGTAATTTCTTGTGCACGACATATTGAAATCAAAGTGCATCATACTAATGATCTTCTGATCATGCTTAAAGTCGCAATAGATTTAGTGAGCTTGATTTTTTTTTAAAATAAATCCAAACAGTCTCTGAATCCTCAATCTGTTCACAATTTGTTTACATTTTCTCCTGCCATCTTTTAAGAAATGCCAAATTATGTAGTGGACCTGTCTAGACTCATTCCATTTGAGCTATTTCACCAAACTGCTCACGTATCTGAAATTTTTGTTAATTTTTACCTTTTTATGCCTACTTGTTTTAAACAAATTAAAATATTCTTATACAAACACAAATAAGGAAATTCCTTATTCCTTAAATAAGGAATCTGGCAGAAGTTACACAGATCAATTCTCCTAAGCTCTATCCAACATTCTCCTGATTTTTTATTTTAACCAACTCCTGTAACCTCGGATGAGAGTAACTATTTAATTGCATTTAATCCATGTTTTGTTTCCTTTTTATTTGCTAAAATGTTTTCTCCCCCAAATTGTGGACACTTGAAATGGTCAAAAGAATATTTGCATTTTTTCAATTAATCTGCTTAAAATCTATTTTTACTTGATCTTTTCTGTGCATGATTACAAATTCAAAAATTATTCTTTCAGACTTTTGAGTTAGCTGTTTGCCTTCTACACCTGGATGGTAGACATGCAAATGAATTTGAGTGTATCTACATATAAAAACCCCACTCATCCTTCTGAATGGCAGCAGTTTTCATGGCTTACTGATATTGGGTGAGATTGGGGAGCACTAATGGAAATAAGATTAATCCCATTAAAATACATCAAGGCAAAGCTTGATTTAACATGTTAACCACAATTGTCTCATTGGACCATACTTCATTTGGAGCTGAATCACAGATTCAAAGACTTAGTCATCTCTGTCATAAGGTAAGTTTACTGCAGGGCAGAAAAGAACAAACTACTTCCGTGGCATCTATCCTCAAATCAAATACTGTCAGTGAAATATTTCTGAAGCTCATCTGGAAACTGTTTTTAGTGGAAGTTGTGTTGATACTAGTCAAAGAATAGTTGGAGCTCTTGTCGGTTATTAGCTAATATTTACTTCTCAAGCAGCACCATCAAAATTCAGATGTAGGTTTTGTTATTTTGTGGACATTGCTGAAATGGAACGTTTTCTATGCGCCACTTGTGGGACTTAAGTACGGGGGGAAATGCATAATAGATATAGTTGTTCATATAACTGCAGTATTTGGGGAAATACGTAAAGCGTTTTGTTTTGTTTTTGCACGAATTTGGTATTTTACAATTTGGGTGTTATTTTATAATGTAAGATGAAGGATATGTGCCTTTTTACAATACTGGAGAGATTTTGCGGAACAAGATTATTATTCAGTTTTTTACACCAATATAGTGTTCTTAACAGAAATCTACTCATCATGTGAAACCTTATAAATCTTCTATATTACTAAAACTCTGATCTTGACCGCTTTTGGCCCACTGTGCTGCGATTTCCGACAGAACGCCGCCACCTACGGCCGTCATTTTTGGCCACCTCGCTCAGAGCCCCCCTCCGCCTTATGGGTGTGGAGGATTTTTCCCATCGATGACAAATCAGAGATATTAATGTTTTTTTTTAAATCACCATTCTCTCTGCTGCCCCTGCTGGAAGTGGTGTGCCTCACTCAGTCTCTGCAAGATGGATGAAGCCAAGGGTAACGTCTCTCTGAGCTCTGAATAACACTGAACAAATGTCTACACAACTGTGAGTCCCCTTAATGTGGTTTGAAAATGAAAATATGGTTTGTTTGAAGTAAAAAGGCACTGCCTGCAAATGGTTGTTTGGGTGCTTTGGCTTGAAGTTGAAAGGCACTACTTACTGCAAATGGTGGCTTGGGTGCTTTGGCTTGAAGTTGAATGGCACTACTTACTGCAAATGGTGGCTCCAGGACAAGGGGTCACAGCTTAAGGATAAGGGGGAAATCCTTTAAAACCGAGATGAGGAGAACTTTTTTCACACAGAGAGTGGTGAATCTCCGGAACTCTCTGCCACAGAGGGTAGTTGAGGCTAGTTCATTGGCTATATTTAAGAGGGAGTTAGATGTGGCCCTTGTGGCCAAGGGGATCAGAGGGTATGGAGAGAAGGCAGGTACGGGATACTGAGTTGGATGATCAACCATGATCATATTAAATGGCGGTGCAGGCTCGAAGGGCCGAATGGCCTACTCCTGCACCTAATTTCTATGTTTCTATGTTTCTAAATGGTGGCTTGGGAGCTTTGGTTTAAAGTTGAAAGGCACTACTTACTGCAAATGGTGGCGTGGGTGCATTGGCTTGAAGTTGAAAGGCACTACTTACTGCAAATGGTGGCATGCTTTAAGTTGAAAGGCACTACTTACTGCAAATAGTGGCTTGGGCGCTTTTGCTTGAAGTTGAAAGGCACTACTTACTGCAAATGGTGGCTTGGGTGCTTTGGCTTGAAGTTGAAAGGCACTACTTACTGTAAATGGTGGCTTGGGTGCTTTGGCTGGAGGGAAGGGGAGGGACTATAAAACCAGGAAGTGGTGTGCATCACTCAGTCTATGCATGGTGGATGAAGCCAAGGATAACGTCTCTCTGAGCTCTGAATAACTGAACAAATGTCTACACAACTGAGTCCCCTTAATGTGTTTTGAAAATGAAAATATGGTTTGTTTGAAGTAAAAAGGCACCGACTGCAAATGGTTGTTTGGGTGCTTTGGCTTGAAGTTGAAAGGCACTAACTGCAAATGGTGGCATGAAGTTGAAAGGAACTACTTACTGCAAATGGTGGCATGAAGTTGAAAGGCAGTACTTACTGGGTGGCTTGGGTGCTTTGGCTTGAAGTTAAAAGCACTACTGCAAATGCACTTCCGGTTTGCACTGTATATTCATTTTAGATAAAACGCTACCACTTACTGCTGTGATTTTTGGCCATCTTACTCAGTCCCCCCTTCGCTGAGCAGGTGCAGAGAATTCTTCCCATCAATGAAAAATAAAAGTGTTATAGTGTTTAAAAAATTTTGAGAATCTCTCTCCGGTCAATCACGCCATGAAAGCCACACCTTTTCCGGTGGGAGGGGGAGGGGTTATACAACCCGGAAGTGTAGGTGTGGTTCAGTCTCTGCATGATGGTGGAGGGAGAGGTCACGACTGTGAGCTGTGAATCAACTGAACACACTAAATGTCTACTGAACTGTGAGTTTGGTGTTTTGTGTGGTTTTATGGTGGTTTCACCCTGCATGAAATGGAATGAAGCTGCATTTGAATTTGGTGGCCTTGCACCCTTATGGTGGTTTCACCCTGCATGAAGTGGTATGAAACTGCATTGAATTCGGTGGCCTTGCACCCTGCTTGAAGTGGTTGGAATCTGCACGAATTCGGTGGCCTTGCACCCTGCTTGAAGTGGTTGGAAACTGCACTTGAATTCGGTGGCCTTGCACCCTGCTCATAGTGGAAAGAAACTGCACTTGAATTTGGTGGCCATGCACCCTGCTTGAAATGGTAGGAACATGGATTTGAATTTGGTGGCCTTGCACCCTGCTTGAAATGGAATTTCAAGGAATTGTCATGAGTCAACTGCCAGCCCACCAGCCGTGAGTGAGCTGCCAGCAGATCGGGCAAAAGGGACTGAGCTGCCATCCCAAGAACCCATACCAGCACTCCAGAAAGCCACCAATATTGGAATTGGTGGAGAGGTGGAATATTGCGTCGGGGGACCAGCCCTCCCATGTGAACATGGGACCCAACGGGTCCCACTTAGTCTAGTAACAGATATAAATTAGGTAACTTCAAGACCGAAAGTCAAAAACTTTTTTCATGACAGACAAATCGTCGTTTTACCACCAATTTGGACACCCAAAATATGACATTAAAAATGCTGCCACATTTAGACGTGAATATTTAATTCATAAATAAACTTCATATGGCCCCTCATACATATACGTTTTGATAATGATCTAGGGAAATATCTTCATCAATACCAGGAGAAAAATACGGTAACATAAAGATAATACAGTGCAGTAAAGATCCCGTATCGGTCGTTGTGCTTGGTGTCTATTGTCACAACGACCGTTATCGGGGTTGGTAGCTCCGTAAATCATGGAAGCTACAAACCTCTAATGCTTTTCAAAAACCCAACGAGGTATCCAATGGTAGTAGCGATTTTTGGGCGAGTTAAATATCAAAACCATCTGGTGTCAAAAACACAACGACCGTTTATTATATTTTCTGACTTTTTAAAATCAATGTAAAAACATTTTTGGACATAAATTGGTCATCAAAACAAAGAAACTGCGCCGTCGCTAACTTCATTCTTTCGTGTCAACTTCGAGAAGCTCCGCAACGACCAGTACGAACACATTTTACTAACAATAAAATTAGCCCAAATCAAATGATCTGACGAATCATCGGCCATCGATAGCTCAAATCCATAAGGTAATGTATCGTTTAGATCATATTGGTGAAAATGCTTGGTTCTCGCTAATAATGTAATGTTCGTTTTCTGGGACACCAAACCGTTTAGTGTCCACCCCAACGTACGTTTGTGTGTATGATCGTGTAACGCGTGTTGCGATGTCCATTCAGATAGATGCAGTATTCTACTACATGATCAGGTGAATGAAGTGGAAACGGTGTTTGCAATTTTATTGTTCCATGTGCTATTCATAAACATAGAAAGGAATAATAAATACATGCACTTACTGTGCCAACCAGGTCACTGGTGGACGCCTCGCAACAACTGTTACACAAAGGGTATTTGTGTATTCTGATTAACTTTTCGGAAACTTACCATCAATATGCTAGCTGTTCTTATATTTTTTGTTGATACTATGTTCGGCATGAACCCAATAAAGCGCTTGTCACCTTTTTTGAAGGAATTTGAAATTTGACCCCCTTTGTCACATTTTTGTATGTAGTGTTGTAAAAAAGACACATATAGAATAGCAAAAGACAAAGCTGAATGTTATCCAAGATTGTTTTGGCTTATGACAGTAAAAAATTGTTTGATTGGATGATGCAGTCACAACCTGAATAAGATATATTGCAATAACTTTTAATGTTTTATTTAATGTTGTGCACAGATGGGGTAAACATTACAAGCTATAGCCCTCTTTCATTGTTTTGTATGACATGCACTTATTGGAGATTTGAGCCTGGGAATTGGTGTGACAGATTTGTAGCACACTCCATTCCCTCCATTAACATTGTGTAGAAATTTATTGTCTATCCTGAATGCAATAAGGAACAAAAATTGCCTGCTCATAGGAAATGTGATCCTAACATGCATAATCTCTTGATCTGTTCGCTTTAAAACAGCTGGATTTTTGTCAGTAGATATGGATTTAAATCAGCTGATGCTGTTAGATTGATCACTGTTTATATTTTTTAATGTTCTTCTGAATTCCATTTGTTATATAAGCTTCTAGTGTAATTTTCATTCAAGAGCAAGAACTGAGTTCGACAGTTGAAAGAAACCATGCTGCCATTTTAAGAATGGCTGCAGTTTTCTTGGCTTTTGCCTTTTGCATTTCTTGTTTCCACTTCCTACATAGCTGTGTCCTCAAAATTATTTTGAACCATATGAAACACAAACCATCTTTTCACTTAATATTCAATGTGTTTAGGGATGTCAAATGTTAGGAGGTGACAAAGGAGATTGATGAAGGTAGAGCGTGGATGTTGTATTCATGGATTCTAATAAGACTTTTCATAAGGTCCCTCATGGTAGAAAATTAAGATGTATGGGTTTCGCAGTGACTTGGTCATATGGATTCAGAACTGGCTTATTCATAGTAGACAGAAGGTTGTGGTGGAAGGTAGATTTTCTGACTGAATATATATATATATATATATATTGGGTTGGCGGGTAAGTTTGCTGATGACACTAAAGAGGGAGTTAGATGTGGCCCTTGTGGCTAAAGGGATCAGTATGGAGTGAAGGCAGGTACAGGATGCTGAGTTGGATGATCAGCCATGAACATATTGAATGGCGGTGCAGGCTCGAAGGGCCGAATGGCCTACTCGTGCACCTATTTTCTATGTGTCTATGTAAAGGAGTTGCAGGAACGATGTCAGATACAGCGGGATATAGATGAGCTGCAGAAATGGGTGGAGAAATGGCAGATGGTGTTTAGTCTGAACAAGTGTCGAGTGTTGCACTTTGGGGGTTGAATGTAAGGAGTGAGTATACAGTTAGTGACACTACCCTTAACAACATTGATATTCAGAAGGATCTTGGAGTTAAAGTTCATGCCTCACTATAGGTGGCAGCACATGTAGATAGTGGTAAAGAAGGCATGTGGTGCGTTCGCCTTCATTGCTAGGGGTTTGAAAGTAAGTGTCAGGAAGTCATGATGCAGCTCCACAGGACTTTTGTTAAGCTGCATTTGGAGTATTGTGGGCAGTTCTGGTCGCCCCATTACAGGAATGATGTGGAGACTTTGAAGAGGTTACAGAGGAGATTTATGAAAATCCTGCCCAAATTAGTTACAACTGGAGCCTTAAATTAGAGGGAGAAGCTGCATAGACTTGGATTGTTTTCTCGGGAATATCAGAGGTTGATGAGAGGCTTGATAGAGATATATACAATGTTGAGAGATATTGCTAGGGTAGACAGTCAGAACCTTTTTTCCAGGGTGGAAATGTCAGGAGAAATTTAATACAGACAAGTTTGAAGTGATATATTTTGGTCAGAAGAATTAATGTTTTTTTAAAACAGTGCACTTTTAAAGCGGATGCAGAAACCTTTAGTGCACATTTAAAAAATTGAGGTGGCAAGAAAAATCCAGGAGATTCGTGTTCAAGTTGGAAAGGGTACAGAGAAGATTTATGAGTATGTTTCCAGGACCAGATGGTCTGGGCTACAGGGAAAGGTTGAGTAGGCTGGAACTCTATTCCTTGGAGCGTAGAAATATTCTGTTCCATTATCATACAATTTTGTTTTTGTTCTTTATATGAGACTAAATCTTAACAACCAGGCTCATCCTACTGCATCCTTCTCCCAATTCCTCCGTCTACGCCGCATCTGCGCCCAAGATAAGGTGTTCCATACTAGATGTCCTCAATCGTTAGGGAACGGGGGATCTCCTCTCCCATGAAAGATGACGCCCTCACTCGTGTCTCCTCTGTACCCCGCAACTCCGTCCTTGCTCCCCCTCCCCCTAGTCGCAATAGAGACCGAGTCCCCCTCGTCCTTCCACCCCATCAGCCATCGCATACAACACATAATCCTCCGTAATTTCCGCCACCTCCAACGGGATCCCATCACTAACCACATATTCCGTTCTCCGCCCCTTCCGCCTTCCGCAGAGACCATTCCCTCTGTAACTCCTTGGTTAACTCATCCCTTCCCACCAAACCACCCCCTCCCCAGGTACCTTCCCCTGCAACCGCAGAAGATGCAACACCTGTCGCTATACCTCCTCCCTCGATTCTGTCCAGGGACCGCTACAGCCCTTTCAGGTTAGGCAGAGGTTCACTTGTACCTCCTCCAACCTCATCTACTGTATCCGTTGTTCAAGATGTGGACACTTATTCATCGGCGAGACCAAACGCAGACTGGGCGATCGTTTCGCACGGAACACCTTCCCTCAGCCCACCTGAACCTACCTGATCTCCCAGTTGCTGGAAACTTTAATTCTCCTTCACATTCCTACACAGACCTTTTTGTCCTCGGTCTCCTCCATTATCAGAGTGAGGCTAAAAGCAAATTGGAGGAACAGCATCTCATTTTCGCTTGGGTAACTTACAGCCCAGTGGTATGAATATTGATTTCTCTCACTTCAGGTAGCCCCGGCAGTCGCTCTCTCTCTATCCCACCCCTACCCAAGTCGCACTAGCTTCTCGTTTTCACCATACAAAGAGCTTACAATGGCCTGTTTCCTTTATTATTGTTACTTTTTTGCAAATCTTTCATTTATCTCTCCACATCACCGTCTATATCTCTCGTTTCCCTTATCCCTAACCAGTCTGAAGAAGGGTATCGACTAGAAACATCACCCTTTCCTTCCCTCCTGAGATACTGCCTGTCCCACTGAGTTACTCCAGCTTATCTTCGGTTTAAACCAGCATCTGCAGTTCCTTCTTACGCCCTAAGTCTCCCCATTGCCCATCGTTAATCTGATCCAGATGCACAGATTCTCCCTTGCTGGTTTGAAACATCCCAGAGACCAGCTGCCTGCCCTCTGTGACAATATGGGCCTCCATGGGTAAGCCCCAGACTTGCTTCCAATTCATGAAACAGTTGACATGTACCATCATGATCAGGAATATTATGATAGAATTTGATTCTCTTTGGAGCACCTGTTTGTCCTAGAGGTGTTCTTTTTATATTGTTTATAATATGAGTTTATCTACTGCTCTTTTAGTCCAATTAGTATCTAACCATAGATTTAAAATTGTATTTTTTAAACTGCTTATCCAAATTTAACGTGTTAAAAAATTCCAGTAGAATTTCAGTAACCGAGTTAGAATGCCAGGTTTCTACAATCCAAAATGTCGCCTATCCATGTTCTCCAGAGATGTTGCCTGGCCCACTGAGTTACTTCAGCACTTTGTGTCTATTTTTTCAATTATTCTAATGCCTGTCAGGCAAAACATCATTAGTATATAAACAAAGGTTTCGAAGGTCTTTCATTGTCACGTGTACCAATTAAGGTACAGTGATATGCGAATTAGGAATTGCAGATGCTGGTTTACAACAAAAGGCACAGTGCTAGCATAACTCAGTGGGTCAGGCAGCATCTCTGGAGTACGTGGATGAGAGTTATTTTGGGTTGGGTCTCTCGGTCAAACCTGCTGAGTTACTCCAGCACTTTGTAACTTTTTTCAAATTGTTTTCTACATATAAAGGAAGGAATCATCTGTACCAATTTGATAATTACGTATTTCGTGCTTTTCAAGTTTAAACCTGATTTAAAGGGAGAGGTTGATGGTCAAATTATTTTACATAATTCAACATATCTACTGCAGTCAAAAGCAAATTATTGGAATGAAATTTAAAAAGCATTTTGCATATCATATGTGACAGATTAAGGACTAAATTGAAGGCACATAAATGAAGACTTGCATTTGTACAGAACCTTTTTGTTGGCTTCTGGACATGTCAATGTTGTACTTTTGAAGTGCAGTCAGTGCTGTAAAGTCATCAACTTGGGAAGCAGTTTGTGTGGCAAACTCCTATAAAGTAAGTGTGATGACTGGATATATTAATCTCTTATCGACCTTCAATGACATTGACTGAATGATAAATATTAGCCGGAGTAGTAAAGTTAATTCTCATGGTTTTCAAGATGATGTCATGGGATTTTTTCTGCCCATCGAAAAGGACCGATAGCAGTTCAGTTTAATATTTCCCACAAAATGTGAAAATTTATTTGGCTTCAGGAATCTAGTAAAACAAAGATTTTCAAACTTTTATCTTTCCATTTTGTTTGAAATTCAGTCAAGAATTCTGATAGCTTTGTAAACCAGGGCGAAAAAATTCTATCACCAGTGACATTTCTGCTGGTTGAATTATTATACCTTAATATTAAATGAAGATGGTATTGGTGTGGGTTATAATGCTACGTGTTGAGCATATTTGTACATGATTGTCTGGACCCTCTATTGAAAAAAATTAAGAGTTTAGGAATGTAGGAGGCAATCTGCGAATTGTGGAACTGGAGACTCAAGAGACTGCTCAATCAATCAGATTTATTCATCACATACACAATAAAGTGCAGTGAAATGAACTTGCCAACAGCGGTACAATCAAAAAAGAACACACGATACACAATAAAAATTTAACACAAACATCCACAACAGCATTCTTCACTGTGGTGGAAGGCATAAAGTATAGTCAGTCCTCCTCCATTGTTCCCCCGTGGTCGGCGCCATAAACCTCCGCAGTCGCTGCTGTGGGCGGCCAGATGTACAGGCCCTCTAGTCGGGAGGGTAAGCCCCGAATCAGCGCTTCATTACTGGAGATCGCGGCTTCAGGATGTTGTAGGCCACTGGCCAGCGATCGAAGCTCTTCTCCGGGGATCCCCGGTGAGGGACCCAGCTCCGAATGTTAAGTCCACACCAGCGGCTAGAGGCTCCGCAGACCGCGCTATTGGCCGGCGGTCGGAGCTCTTCTCCAGCGATCCCTAGCGGCTAGAAGCTCCGCAGACCGCGGCTTCAGGCTGTAACAGGTCGTGGGCTAACGATCGGAGCACTCCCTTCTGGCGACTTCGGCAAGGGCTCGCCCCCTCAGCGATGAAATGGCCACGCTGCGCAGCCGGCCGAAACTCCTGGCCCAACTCCGGGAAAGGTCGCACCAATCTACGGTGTTATGCTGTGAGGTAGACCCCCCCCCCCCCCTCTCTCAATCCCCCACACAATACACACCAAGAGACATAAAAACACACATTTGGACACACCAAAAAACAAGGTAGAAATGACGAACACGCTACTGGCAGGGCAGCCGACTCTCAGCGCCCCCACCGACCGCTGATGACATAATCTAAAGCAAAAACTTCTGAAGAAGCTCAGCAGGTCAGGCATAATTTTTTGGAGGCAAATGGACAGTCGACGTTGACAATTTGATATTTTTAATGAAGTATCTTTACTTTAGAAGAGTAAAGCAAGTTGCCAAAAACACTTTATTTTTAATGTCTTTATTGAGCCGCTGAAATTATGGTTTCTTTGCTGTGTATTGTAGCTTTATGTATGGCGTGGAAGACTTTTGCCACAGTATAACTTTATAATGATGAATGGCTCCAGTAAATTACATTTTTTTTAGCAGAGAATGAATCTGTACATAGTTTTGTTCAAATGGAAATAGATTTAGAGCAGTGCAATGTATAAATGTGTGTCTGATGCCAAAACCAAATTTTCTCAAGGCAATGAACACTGGAAATCGGAATACTTTAAAACAGATTGTAGAAATAGCCTTTCAGTGATTTACAGATATCATCGGTTTGGAAACCAAACAAAAAGTTGTTTCATTGTTTTGCAACAATTTGTTCACAAAGATTTTAAAACTTAAATTCATGGAATTCGTATTTTCCCAAAGGTAAACTGCTAGCTTATGGTTGGTTATGCACCTCCAAAATAGCTAAAGGCCCTATCCCACTTTCCCGAGTTACTCACGAACTCTCCCGAGTTTTCCCCTTGATTCGAACTCGGAGAATTACGGTAATAGCCGTTCGTAGGTACTCGGGGCTATTTTATTTAAACTCGTGGACATTTTTCAACATGTTGAAAAAATGTCCCGACTTACCTGATGCCTTGAGTTCCTACGGCTGGCATTACGAGCCGCTACGAAACATCGACGGACTCCTACGGACTCGCTACCGACATTCCCCGACATTTCCCGAGTTCGAATCAAGGGGAAAAGTCGGGAGAATTCGTGAGTAACTCGGGAAAGTGGATCAGGGCCTTTAGTATTGTTCAAGTACAGGTGCACAACCTTTTATGTGTTCTGATGCCGAAAAACCGAAAAAACCGGCCATTTTCCCCCAGGATGCGTCTGCACACAAAGCTGCGTTTGGCGGAAAACTTCAAAACGACCCAGAAACCCAGGTCAGTACTACTGTAACGGCTGATATCCCGGAGACCGGGGAGACACCAAACAAAATCATTGCTTAAATGTTAGTCAGTTAGTTTGGAGGGCTTTTATGTGAAGGTTCACAGGGGTAAACTTTAATTCTTAGTTACCTGGTTGGAGAGGCGGGGAGCGGTATTTTCCCAAAGGTAAACTGCGCAGCTTATGGTGGCCGCCACCTCCCAGCAATGCGGGCTAAAGTTGTAGCCCTATCCCACTTTACCCCTGGCTGCGAGGCGCTTACTCGCCGCGTGAGCTCTCCCGAATTTTCGGCGGCGTCGCCGCTGGGATTCAGCGGGGAGCGGGCAATGCCTTACCGGGGCGCTGTGTGGTAAGCTCCAGGGCACTGAGAGCCGCCTTCTCCCAACATTCGCGGAGCTGGTACGGCGGGGTCCTATTGGGCGGCGCTGGATTTAAACTCGTGCAGCCAGGGGAACAGTTGCCGGGGTTGGAGCTACAACCGGCGCCGCCCGCGGCCGGACGGAGCCCCCAGCTCCGCGATGTTGGGAGTCGCCGACCAGGTAGGGGACTAAGAATTAAAGTTTCCCCCTTCACCCACCCACCCCACCACCACCACATAAAATCCCTCCAAACTAACTGACTAACATTTATGCAATGATTTACAATGATTCCCCGGTCTCCGGGGAGGAGGCAATCGCTCCAGACTTTTCAAGCCGCCCGCGCTACCTACCTAATCTACGCTAAAAATCTTCCATTCGGAAATCCGAAAATGTCCGAAATCCGACAAGTGTCTGGTCCCAAGGCTTTCGGATAAAAGGTTGTGCACCTGTATAGTTAAATGTTAACTAAATCAAATAGACCTTGTACAAGAAATTTCAGTGGTTGGTGGTTAGGGAGTGAGGGTGTGGAAGATGGCTTTGCTTTAGTTTATTATTTTCATGCGTACTGAGATACAGTAAGAAGCTTTTGTTTCGTGCTAACTGCTCAAAGAAAAACTGTAAATGATTACAATCAAGCCATCCACAGTGCACAGATAAAGAGCACAAATTTAGTGCATGATAAAGTCCCATTAAAAAGATAGTTCAAAGGTCTGCAATGAGGTAGATTTGAGGTAGGCACAACACTCCAGTCAATGAGAGGACTATTTAGTTGCCTGATAACAGCTGGAAGAAACTATCCTTGAATCTGGAGGTACGTGTTTTTAAACCTGTACTGATAGGAGAGGGGTGAAGAGGGAATGACGGGTGAGACTGGTCCTTAATTATGCAGTCTTGCCAAGGCTGCATGTCGTATTGATGGAGTTAATGGAAAGGCGGTTAGTGTGTGTGTTGTCTGGGCTACATCCACAACTCTGAGATTACTTGTGTCCTTTGATGGAGCTGTTCCGAAAGCAGGTGGTGATGCATTCCGATAAAATGCTTTCGGCTGCACATATGTAGAAGCTGGTGAGGGTTGTTGGGAACATGCCGAACTTCCTGAGCCTTCAAGGATGTAGAGACGTTGGTATGCTTTATTGGCCATAGCTTTGGTGTGGCTGGTCCAGGACAAGTTACTGGTGATATTTATTTCTTGGATCTTGAAGCTTTCGACCATTTCTGCTTTGGCACCATCAATGTGCAGCGGGATGTGTGTATTTCTTCACTTCCTGAAGTCAATCACAATCTCCTCTTGCTGATATTGAGGGAGAGGTTGTTGTTTTAACACCAAGTTACACGGTTCTCAATATGGGGGCGCTGCAATGGCGGCAGCCCTGTCAGCAGCGCGTTAGTTTTTTCAACTTTTATAATTTTTTTTAGTATGTTTTAAAGTATGTTTTTAATGTTTCTTTGTGTGTTTTGTGTGGGGGGTGGTGTGGGGGGTGGTGAGGGGGAAACCGTTTCGGCCGCCTCCTCCATGGAGAGGCGACTTTCTCCAGGTCGCCTCCCTCGTGTCCTAACAGCAAGGATCGGCGCTGCCTTTCCCGGAGAGACGCGCCCAGGACTTCAGCGGCGGGCGCAGCGTGGACTCTCAGCGTGGAGTGGGTGAGCCCTCGCTGGAGGGGAGCGCTCCGTTTCGCTGGCCCGGGGCAGCCAGCAGCCTGAAGCCGCGCGCGGTCTGCACAGGTCCAGCTGGCGAGGCGTCTACAGCCGACCCGGGGGAAGAAGAAGCCATCACTGCCGGCCCGCGGCCAACTTCTACTGCGGGCGCGGTGGCAACTTACCAACACCCCTGGAGGGGAGCTTCGACCGCCGGCCCTGCGGTCTGCGGTGCTTCTGGCTGCGGTGTGGCGGGAACTTTAAACTTTAAACTTTAAATCTCGACCGCCGGCCTGCGGCCTACACCAAATTAAAGCCGCAGTCTCCGGTGGGGAAGAGCCGATCCTGGACTTACCTGGACTTGTACCTTGTCCTTTTACCATCTGGACGCCCGCAGCAACGGCTGAGGAGGGTTGAGGTCCCGACCACGGGGGAAAATGGAGGAGGACTGGCCAAATTGTGTGCCTTCCACCACAGTGATGAATGCTGTGGTGGATGTTTATGTTAAATTTTTATTGTGTTTTTGTGTGTGTTCTTTATCATTGTACCGCTGCTGACATATTCATTTCACTTGCACTTTATGTGCAATGTGACAAATAAACCGTATTGTATTATTGTATTGTATTGTATTGTATTTATTGTCAATATGAAATATAAAATGCTGTTGTGCACAATTTTCAATGCATATCATAATGTTATTCTGGGACAGAACCTAAACAATGGTCTTTTGAGATATGCGTGCTTTTATTTTCCAGGAGATGTCCTTAGTTGCCCCCGAATCTCCTTGGGAGCAAGCGAGAAGAGTATTCCTAACATATGATCCTGAAGGTAATTTAGTTTCATTAATATATCATAATTTTCCAGCACAAATCTTTGCATTGTAAACAGTCCCAATCAAAGAGTATTCTTGTTACTGTTTGTCAGGCTAACAGTCATAATAATGAGCACCTGTCATAATCTGACACAGCTGATTATCACAATATACTGCAATATAGGAATTGAATTAGTTGTAGACCATTGAGAATAAACATTTTGTAATGCACAATCCTTCTCTATAATGCATCCTGAGCTACTTATAATAAAATAAATGCAACTTGACTGTAAATTTAAATGTTGTCCTAAGTCTTGTTCCTGTCAGTGAGCCTACTCTACTACCAATTGATTAATACAGATCTGGACAAATTAATAGTATCTGAAATTTGACCGGGCAATGGATTGGAAAAAATTAAGAGTTTCTTTTTGGGTTACTTTGATTGACCATGGGTACAAATGTTTTGACAATTAAAGTACTGTGATTTTTCAGTAGCAAGTCTTGGTGACAAGGTGATAGAGAGAAATGTGCGACACAATAGACTATAATAGAGATACTACCAAGGTTTTCATCAGTAAATAAAGATCCATTTTATCCTAGAAATTAACATACAGTTCATTGGTTTTACATGTTTTTAAGCCGAGAATAAAATATTTTGACTGTTAAATTTTAGAATGCCGTATAATTTATGTTTTGAAAATGAACTGCAATATCTTGAATGCTGGAGAATGAAGAAAACTTTTCAAATTGCTTTTGATGCTGTATCTCTGTAGGAACTTAGTCTTCAAAGTTATGATACTTATGCCCCTGTCCCACTTAGGAAACCTGAACGGAAACCTCTGGAGACTTTGTGCCCCGCGGTACCGTGCGGTACCCAGAGGTTTCTGTCAGTCTCCCTAATGGTCGAAAGTGGTTTCTGCTTCTTCTATGTTCCGGCGATTATTTCAAAAAATTCAAAACCAGCCGCGACTAAAAATGGGTTGCCGTTTTAAAAATCGGTAATTTTTTAGTCGGTTGCGATGCTAGTTGGTTGCCGGAGGTTGCAGGTAGTGGAAGGTAACACCTCCCTGGTGGAATAAAACAGGGTGAAAAAAAGTCTTACTTTCCACTACCTGCAACCTCCGACAACCACCTTCAACTAGCATCGCCTCCCTCTCCCCTTCTCTCCTACCCTCTCTCCACCCCCATCTCTCTCTTCCCTCTCCCTTCCCTCTCCCTTCCTCTCTCCCTCCCTCTCTCTTCTCTCTCTCTTCTCTCTCCCTCTCTCTCCCTCTCTCCTCCCTCTCTCTCTCTCTCTCTCTCTCTCTCTCTCTCTCTCTTTCTCTCTCTCTCTCTCTCTCTCCTCTCTCTCTCTCTCTCTCTCTCCCCCTCTCTCTCTCTCTCTCCCCCTCTCTCTCCTCTCTCTCCCCCTCCCCCTCTCTCTCCCCCCCCCCCCCCCTCCCTCTCTCCCCATTCTCTCCCCCTCTCTCCCCTGTCTCCTTATCCTCTCTCTCTCCTCCTCCCTTTGAGAGCCTGACCTTTCGGCACAGAGACTCTCACGGCAGCGGTGCAACTCTTCCAATGCCTCCGACGGCCCGGGACTCTTGCACTGAGGCTGTTCCATGGCCTGATGATGTAAGGGCTTTGGTTTAATTTCATAGCTAGTAGAGCTGCTGTTTCTGTTTTTGTGATTCTGTGACTGCTTTGATATCCCCTGGGTGCTCCGGTTTCATCCCACATCCCAAAGACGAGCAAGTTGGTTGGTTAACTTTCACCGTAAAGTGTTCCCAGTGTAAGGTGAAAGGTAGAATCTGAGAGAGTTGATGGGAATGTGAGGAGAATAGTTGCAGGGAAAATGAGAGGAGAAATGGTATCAGTGAACCAGTAAAGACCAGACTGACTGAAATGTCCGCATTCTAAGGAAATTAACGTGTTCTGCAGACAGGGTGCAGTGTTAAATATGCATGCGTGTTTAGGGCCATTAATGTAAAATAACAGTGCAAGTTAAATATAGATATTTACAGTTGGACAAGATTCCGTTTACAGGTAATGACACTATTTATTTCTGCTGGGCAAGGTGAGAATATGAATATAGTTGAATTATGGCTGAAGATTAGAATATTAATGTCCAGTGAATCTCCCAACCAGTGGTTTCAGTAAACCTTCAGCATATTCAGTACACTGGCCATCAATTCAAAGCGCGCTTCTAGGTTTTGCTGCCTGTTCCCTGTCCTATATCCCTGTTTTAATACTTTGTCCTTCACTTGTATTTAACACTATTTAAAGCTATTTATTTTAATTATTTTAATTTTTATGTATTTAATTAATTGTTATTTTTCATTTTTGAGAGTTTAGCTCTTAGCTCAGTTTGTAAATGCCTCTGATAGTTGAACCACAGATTGATCAGGCCATTCTGTGAGAAAAGCTTCAGTGGCGTGCTACCTTTGGCCTGCCCTATACACTGCCTGTTCTGTCTTGCTGGATGCCTCTTGAATGCAGAGGGTCAGTTTATTTTGCTCCCCACCTGCAAAAAGCTTAAGATGGTTGAGCATCAGGGCAGCAAGTCTAAGCAGTGAGCAAAAAAAAGCCTGAAATGGTGCCTATTTCCTTCGCTCCATAGATGCTGCCGCACCCGCTGAGTTTCTCCAGCACTTTTGTCTACCACTAGAGGTACTCATTTGGTCAAGCCGCATCTATGGAGGCAAAGGTGTGGTTGACCCTGGGCTAGGATCCTGGTCAGGACTGAGTATAGTGGGAAAATAGTGTAAAAGATGAGTAGGACAGAATTGGTAGGTGGATCAAAGTGATGTGGGAGATGATGAGCGAATGGATCCAGGAGGGTGAAAGAGTCTGGACAACACGCTTACTTCTCAAGATCTGTCTTTTGTGAACTGAGACAAGCTATAGAAGTAATTATCAGCTCGCAATCAGTAGAATTAGCAATTTTTACCTTCTGAATGACATTGGCCAAAAGATAACATATTGTCAGATTTGTGCTTTTAGCCTAACCTCCTTTTACAATTGTGCATATTTACGGATTTACTGTCTAGGAACTTTAAGCCTATTAAATTGTTCTAAAACAGCAGTTCATTGTGCCACAAAGATTTACCATATTTTTAAATGTAGAAATTTGACATGCAACAAAATTTGTAGGTGTACATTGTAACAGATTTACCAGGTTTGAAACAAATTTCAATTTACAGAGTTTGGATCTATTTTTTCAAGCTGACAAGCAATTTATGTCTCAAAATATATTTCATATTAGATCATGTTTATATAAACAGACTAAGTGTTAAACTGTTCCCATAATGAAAGATGAGCTGAAGTCTTCATATTTTAATCACATCTATCGTGCAAGTCTGTGAAAAAGGAAGTATTGAAAAGGCCAGAGTAATTGACCAGGACATACACAATTAGCTTTTCAAATTGTTCCAGGCATATATCAGCATTGGTCTAAATTAGCTTTGAAACAAAATCTTTGAATAAACCTAATGTAGAACATATTTTACATTGGAAAATTGGCTCATTTTTTCTGGTCATCCTCAAGGATACAATGATAAATGGTTTGTTTCCATCCAGTTTGTTCTAAATGATGCTTACAGCAAAACCTGTCCCTTCTGAGCAATTTTGTTTTGACAGGCTACATTATGGCTGGTGTGGGAAATGGGGAAAAAAATGGATTGTGTAAGAAACACTTAAGTTTGGACAAGTAGAGAGAATTTTACACTCTTTGCCTGTGTCTGATGTGGGAATGTTCAATGTTTAATTATCACCTAAAATGGACAGTGTCACTATTAAGTGCTAATCCTGAAATGTATGCGCACAAATCTAATCTTTTTAACGCAAATATTTGGTGTGACATCATGTGTTCTCCACTGCTGCCAATCTGAGGAATCTTACGATCAACTAAAATTGTATTTAAATTTGATATATCATAATTATTTGACAAAGTAACTTGGAAATCTCCATTTGTTACAAATTCATTTGACATTTATTAGGCCTCCATGTGCTATGTGACACGAGGAATGTAATTGCAAAGTAATCAAAATTTAAAATTCCTGTTAAACTTGTTTGCTGGAACTTTTTGAGCTTGTTTGATTTGCTAGGTTTATTTGTCTATTCTTGACCTGCAAAATTTTTAACGATTGTGTAATAAACTGCAGATTTCCAATTGGGTCGCATTCGGTCTTCATCTGAAACCTTAACTGTACCATTCAAATTCAGTTGGTTCCTTGAACTTCATTGTCCCTTTCATCCTTTGGCACCATATGGAAAAACATCTATAATTTGAGAATGCTTTCTGCTTATCATCCATTTCATACCTATACACTTAATTTTCTCTTTTTATTGGTTTAATGATAAGATGAGAATTTGCTTATTCTTGATAAACACAATAAATTTAACACAGAATGCAGTTATGTACTAGTATCCTACGAAC
Source organism: Leucoraja erinaceus (assembly GCF_028641065.1). NCBI lineage: Eukaryota > Metazoa > Chordata > Chondrichthyes > Rajiformes > Rajidae > Leucoraja > Leucoraja erinaceus. The sequence continues at coordinate 42,313,668 of NC_073378.1, read as the reverse complement.
TGTGACATGAAGACTATTAATTGTACGATGTGCTTTACCAGAACGAACACATTCTGTATCACCTATTCTTTATGGATAACACACCTTTCTTTTGAAGAGGTTACTCGGGAAATTGATGAGGGTAAAGCAGTGGATGTTGTATATATGGACTTCAGTAAGGCCTTTGATAAGGTCCCTCATGGAAGGGTGGTTAAGAAGGTTCAATGGTTGGGTATTAATGGTGGAGTAGCAAGATGGATTCAACAGTGGCTGAATGGGAGATGCCAGAGAGTAATGGTGGATGGTTGTTTGTCAGGTTGGAGGTCAGTGACTAGTGGGGTGCCACAGGGATCTGTGTTGGGTCCACTGTTGTTTGTCATGTACATCAATGATCTATCTGGATGAAGGTGTGGTAAATTGGATTAGTAAGTATGCAGATGATACTAAGATAGGAGGGGTTGTGGATAATGAAGTACATTTTCAAAGTCTACAGAGAGATTTATGCCAGTTGGAAGAGTGGACTGAAAGATGGCAGATGGAGTTTAATGCTGATAAGTGTGAGGTGCTACATCTTGGCAGGACCAAAATCAAAATAGGACATACATGGTAAATGGTAGGGAATTGAAGAATGCAGGTGAACAGAGGGATCTGGGAATACAGAGGAGATTTACTAGAATGTTGCCTGGGTTTCAGCAACTAAGTTACAGAGAAAGGTTGAACAAGTTAAGGCTTTATTCTTTGTAGCGCAGAAGGTTAAGGGTGGACTTGATAGAGGTCTTTAAAATGATGAGAGGGATAGACAGAGTTGAAGTGGATAAGCTTTTCCCACTGAGAGTAGGGAAGATTCAAACAAGGGGACATGACTTGAGAATTAAGGGACCGAAGTTTAGGGGTAACATGAGGGGGAACTTCTTTACTCAGAGAGTGGTGGCTGTGTGGAATGAGCTTCCAGTGAAGGTGGTGGAGGCAGGCTCGTTTTTATAATTTAAAAATAAATTGGATAGTTATATGGACGAGAAAGGAATGGAGGGTTATGGTCGAGCGCAGGTATATGGGACTAGGGGAGATTATGTGTTCGGCACGGACTGGAAGGGTCGAGATGGCCTGTTTCCGTGCTGTAATTGTTATATGGTTATGGTGTAGCAATGCCACATGCAGCTAGAATAAATTTTATTTAAAGTGAACAAGAAACTGCAATTGATGGATAATTCTGATAGGACATTGGCTCATGCTGGCAGAGATGTCTGTATCAAAGAGAAAACTTGTGTTGGGGGGGGAAAGCTGCAAAATGTAGGAATAAAATATTGAATATAATTTTGAATTACAATTATAGCAAGTTACTAACTTTTGTCTTTTCTTCAGTGAAGTGAGAACGTTTATTTCCAGTTTTATGTCCACTTGAAATAAAAACAAACTGCTAAAAATATTCAGCATAGGACTGAGTACAAAAGGAGATGGCTAATAGAAAGAGGTGAGGGCGAGATAATAGAACATGAGCTGGCAGTGGATCCAGGTAAGGAGGGATTGATTGGCAGGTAGAAGATAGGAAGGATCTGCAGAAGATAGTGACAGACTGAGTTGATAAATTGACTCAGAGCTCAACTTTTAATTTATTTTGCATTCATTAGGTGTTTTTAGTTGTTAAACCTTAGTTAATGTTAGTAATACAAGTAATGTTTATTTGTTTTACTAAAATGTTGCTGCATGTTAAAAACATAGCTCCCTTATCACTTTGAGATGACTGGAAAATTATCAATAAATAACAAAATCATTCACTTTTTTTCATCTTGCAAACCTCTGTGTGGGGCTTTGCAGTTAAATTATTCGGCTGTGAGACTTCTTCAGCGAGGGGTTGGCAGCTTCACTTCCACTGGATATCTGGGTGCTTTAAGCATCTACGTTGGCCATCTGAGTCTGACAAGTGAAAATCTGTGAATTGGCAGAGAGTATAGACATTTTATTTATTGCGGGTGCCTCTGCCAGCCTGATCACCATATTCAAAATTTGTTCTGATTATTTATTGGTCATTTTACAAATTGATTTCTTCAGTTCCAAATTTCCATGTAGACACTGCGTTACAGCCAATGAGATACATATTGTGGTGTATTCACTGTAGTAGGATATTTTGGGATGTACTGAGATTGTGAACTATCAAATGTATACTGGCCTTTAACCTCATCCACATGAACCTACTGGATTCTGATTACATTAGCCCCATGTGCAGGACATTGTTTATAGCAATATCAGGACAATAACCATTCCCTCAGTGTCGCAAGACAAAGCCATAATTGACTTCAGGAAGTGTGGTAGAATGCATGCCCCGATCAGCATCAATGGTGTGCTTGTGGAGATGGTTGAGAGCTCCATGTTCCTTGGCACAAATGTTACCACATTAATACAACAGCCAAGAAGGCACACTACTGCTTGAACAGAGTGAGGAAACACAGCATATCTCCAGTGCCTGTTACAAATAACTACAGATGCACCATAGAAAGCATGGTTGCATCATAGCTTGGTTTGAGTTCAGTTCTGCCCAAGATTACGAGAAATTTTCAGCTCCTCTCCTCCAGAAGGACTCTTTCCTTTTTACATATTCACCTTTTTCTTCTATCTCTTCCTCTGTAACATGCAAGGATTAAGTCTAATGATTTGTTTCAGTTGTGTAGGAAGAAGGAACTGCAGGTGCTGGTTTACAAAAAAAAAAAGACACCAAGTGCTTGTGTAACTTAGCAGGTCAAGCAACCCGGATTGAGAACATGGATAGGTGACATTCCGGGTCAGGACCTTTTGTTCAGACTTTATCTGTCAGAGAATAAAGTTAAGATTTATTGCATTTATTTTTGAATGCCTTTGTCAGAAATTCTTAGAGATTCTCAGTCTTTTTGAAGTGCTGACCAGACTGAGTTCGTGGCATGGCTGCCTGACAAAATGTGGGGTTGATACTTGGGTTTTCAACATAAAAGTCCTGCCCTGCAAAGGCCTCTCCGGTCAGGAGCCAGTTTTGGGAATAACGTTTCTGCTTGAATGGTGAAGCGATTACTGGTCTGAAGAAGGGTCTTGACCCGAAACGTCACCCATTCCTTCTCTCCAGAGATGCTGCCTGTCCCGCTGAGTTACCCCAGCTTTTTTTGTCTATCGTTGGTTTAAACCAACATCTGCAGTTTCTTCCTACAAACTTAACACTTACTGGGGCACTCCAGACAGAACTGGCCTAAGATTTGTAAGTCTGAAGAAGGGTCTGGACCCAGAACAGCACATATCACATGTCCTCCAGAAATTATCGCTACCCTCTGAGTTACTCCAGCACTGTGTTCTACCTAACGGTTGTAAGTTGTGCACAACATTTTTTCTTTCATCTGAAAAGGGAGACTGGCACTTTGTACAGTGCTGCACTGAAGTACAAGGTGGTATTATTAAGCCTGTGGGGTAGAACTTGAACTTGCAGTTTTCTGATTCATAATTCAAAGCTAATGCCATAAATAAGCATAATTCAGTTAATGTGTAACCATGATTTATTGAACGATTGACAGTTTAAGGATAAACTTGAGCTTAGAATACCTCTCCTTAAGATGTTGCTTCAGATTTTTTAATATTATTTTTAAAATGTAATTGCAAAATCGGTATTAGGCTGTTACTTATCAGTGATGTCACTGCAGCTGCTTGAGAGGAATAAGATTTGACATGGTTAGTCTCCACAGTGGAAAAGTTGTCTCTTTTTCTTTCAAATGTTTATGTATATTTTTATTTAACTTTTCTGAACATAGAGGATTTTCTTTCCCTTTAAACATTTTTTGGAAATTTAATTTACCTCGTGTCAAATAATCTTCTAGGTATTGTATAGTTGTTTGATTGATTGAAATGTTGTAAAATTGATATGGTTTACTCAGATTTCAACTGGCAAAGTTAGAGCTAAATTGGGTACTTGTCATTTTCAGATATTTTCTTAATCCCATATGCCACAAAATATCAACATAGTAAAACAGATGTAAAATCAGTTCTACACACTACTTCTCTCCAAAGGATGAGTTATTGTCACATTAGGGTTCAGAGATAGTGCACGTCATTTCTCATTTTGTCCAGGACCATCAAATAAGGTTTTGTAATTGAGAATTTCCCTTGACAATTGCAGGAAGTATGATCTTATTCTTTGCTCATAACAAAAGCACTCCCAACTATGGTGTGCTTTCAGTTTCAGATTATTGATGTATTTTGCTGCTGCTTTTAATATCTTTAGCAGTATCTGTTCTTGGTCTCAACATAGAGAATGCCAAAATAAACCCCACAATATGTTACTGAAGTTCTTTCAACAGATAAAAGCAGTTTATTGAGAAGTCTCTATATATGTATCTATCATATCATATCAGCATATATATCTATTAAAACTCTGTGTGTGTGGGTGTGTGCGTGTTATTTTGCATGTGAAACGTATCTCCTCGAAAACCAGACGCAAAAACGCAGCGAATTTTACCATTTCGGTAGGGATTAATTTATGAGTTCAGAAATCCACTCCTCGGTCAATTATTTCCCCAGATTTTGAATAAAATTGATCAGAAAACTCAATTTTTTAAAATCTAAACAGCGCTCACCAACTGCTGACGTCACAATGCCCACCTGCGTCCTGGCCCCGCCGCTGTGGATTAAAGGCGCAGAGATATCGAGAAAGTTCTGCAGAACAAAGATTCTACAGCTGCGTTCTGGTGTAGCTTCTTTGTACTATAGATCTCGGGGCAGCGACTCCTCACGCGCTGAATTTCTCCACATATGTTCGGCTGAAATTTCTCCTCACAGCCGGCGCAGCTCGCGACGTCCCGCCCGCCTGCGCGCTCCTCCCACCCCCTGCGCGCTCATTCCAGCTCCTGGCCGAACGCGTCTTGCCTTAGCGGCTTTCAAGGGCTGTTGTCAGCTGGCAGTTATCAACGGCTGCGGGTGAGTTGCGTCAATCCCCCCCCCCCCCCCCCCCGACGCACGCTGGCATTTTGCTCTCTGACTCCCTGTTCTGTGTTCCTCTCTGAACTAGCAAGTTATGCAGATCCGGAGGACAGGCAAGATCCTGGGGAGGTGAAGAGGGGGAGTGGATTGAGGGAGTGACGGAGTACGGAGAGGGGGGAATGGGGGAGGTGAGTAGGGAGAGTGGGAATAAAGAGAGAGGAGTGGGAGTGATTGGGAGTGGGGAATAGATGGACTGCTCCCACCCCTCTCCCCCTCCCCACTATTCCCCCTTTTCTGAACTCTCTCCCCCCTCTCTCTCCCCACCCCATCTCTCCCTCCCTTCAAACATTTTTTCCCTCTCTTAATTTCCCCTACCCCTCTAATCTTCTCCCTCCCACACTCTTCCCCTTGATTGATTGAAATGTTCTCCCTCCTGCCTCCCCACCTCAGATCCCCTACCCCTTAGAGCTAAATTCCCTCCCCTTCCCATTTCCCCCCTTTTTCCATTCCCCCCTTCCCTAGCTCCCCTCTCTCCCTCACTCTCCCGCTCTCTCTCCTCCCATCTCTGTCCTCATCCCCCCCCCCTCTCCCTCTGTCTCTTGCCCTTCTGTCTCTGCCTATTCATTTCTATTTTGTCCAGGACCATCCCATTCTCTCTCTGCTCTAACTCTCAGGACCCCCCCCCCCCCCCCCCTAGACAAAAGCACTGCGAGTATGGGTGCTATGTGTCAGTGGATTAAACATAGAAAATAGGTGCAGGAGTAGGCCATTCGGCCCTTCGAGCCTGCACTGCCTTCAAGCATCATGGCTGATCATCCAAATCAATATCCCATACTGCCTTCTCTCCATACCCCCTGATCCCTTAAAGGCGAACATCTAACCGGCTAAAATCTAACCCCCACAATCTAGTCAATGAACTGGAAGTTCTACCTTCAACAGAGAAAAGCAGATTGAGAACTCTCTATATGTAAAAATGATCATCATCATATCTCATATATATCTATTAAAACTGTGACCCCTTGTTCTGGACGTGCCCCAACATCGGGAATAATCTTCCTGCATCTAGCCTGTCCAACCCCTTAAGAATTTTGTACCGTTTTCTATAGGGATCCCCCCTCAATCTTCTAAATTCTAGCGTGTACAAGCCGAATCTATCCCAGATTTTTCTTCATGTGAAAGATCCTGAATCCCAGGAATCAGTTTTAAATCAAACTCTGTCACCAACTCTATGTCAGAATGCCTTTCACCTGCGTAGGCCCCTGCCGCAATGGATTAAAGGCGCAGAGATATCGAGAAAGACCCTGTAAAACTGCAAAGATTCTCAGCTGCTTATCCAAATGCAGCTTGCTATGATGCTCTCATACCATTCGCTCTCCTCATGCTGCCTGAATTGCTGCCTACACAATGTTGGTGCTACCATGACACCCTCCTCTGTTGCACCTGCATCGCCGCTCGCGGACCATCCCCCACCATTCATCGCGCTTTTCCCTACCCACCCCCTGTTTTTGCCACCAAAGTGGATAACCTCATTTATCCACATTGTACTGCATCTGCCATACATTTGCCCACTCACCCACCCTATCCAAGTCACCTTGCAGCCTCCTAGCATCCTCCCCACAGCTAACACTGCCCCCCAGCTTCGTGTCATCCGCAAACTTGGAGATGTTGCATTCAATTCCCTCGTCCAAATCATTAATATATATCGTAAATAGTTGGGGTCCCAGAACTGAGCCTTGCGGTACCCCACTAGTCACTGCCTGCCATTCTGAAGAGGACCCGTTTACTCCTACACTTTGCTTCCTGTCTGCCAGCCAGTTCTCTATCCACATCAATACTGAAGCCTAATACCATGTGCTTTAAGTTTGCATACTAATCTCTTATTAGGGACCTTGTCGAAAGCCTTCTGAAAGTCCAGATCCAACACATCCACAGGTTCTCCCTTATCCACTCTACTAGTTACATCCTCGAAAAATTCTATAAGATTCGTCAGATATGATTTACCTTTCATAAATCCATGCCGACTTAGTCCAATGAATTCACCACTTTCCAAATGTGCTGCTATCCGATCTTTAATAACTGACTCCAGCATTTTCCCCACTACCGATGTTAGACTAACTGGTCTGTAATTCCCCGTTTTCTCTCTCCCTCCCTTTTTAAAAAGTGGGGTTACATTAGCTACCCTCCAATCCTCAGGAACTACTCCAGAATCTAAAGAGTTTTGAAAAATTATCACTAATGCATCCACTATTTCTGCGGCTACTTCCTTCAGTACTCTGGGATGCAACTTATCTGGCCCTGGGGATTTATCGGCCTTTAATCCATTCAATTTACCTAACACCACTTCCCAGCTAACGTGGATTTCACTCAGTTCCTCCATCTCATTTAACCCACGGTCCCATGCTATTTCCAGCAGATTATTTATGTCTTCCTTAGTGACGACAGAACCAAAGTAGTTATTCAATTGGTCTGCCATGTCCTTGTTCCCCATGATCAATTCGCCTAGGGCGGTTATGGGGTAAAAGGAACAAGTTAATAATATTAATATAATATCAAGGGGGGTTGTTAGCGTGTTTGGGTCAGGGTTTAAGTGTGTGTGACGCTGCATTGCCCCCCAGCCCCCCCCCCCCCCCCCCCCATTTTTTACCGCAGCCACACATCTGGGGGAACTGACCCAACGTCCCTTGAGGGAGTGGTGAAGACTGGGACCCTATGGATGAGTGGTGGAGTATTGCGTTAAGTGGTCCCGGCCTCCCCTGTAGAGTAGCACCCCCACCCCTTGATCTCTACCCCCCTCCCTATCCACCCTCCTCCTCTTTAGCCGTGCCTGCGCGGTTGGGGGTTATGCGTTAGTGTATAGGGCGGGGAATGGGGTAAAATTAGTGAATTAATAATATTAATATAATATCAAGGGGGGGGGGGTTAGTTGAGGGGACGGAACCCAATGGGTCCCCCTTGGTCTAGTGTGTGTGTGTAAATGTATATGTGGAAGATGGGAGGGGGGGAGAGGGAGGAGGAGACGCACGCACGTGTGTTTATATATAATTATATATATATATATTTTATAAATAATCCACATACACAATTTATATATGATAAGAGAGTTTAATGCTAAGCTTTGTGACATTAAGGATTTTGAATCGGGTTGCATTATGAACAAAATAAACCTGGTTTCATTTTTCCCTGATGTATATCTGTTTTTTTCATTCCGACTGGTATCCCTGCTACAATTGGCTTGTCTTGAGTTTTTTTTCCATTCACAGGTGAATAATGAGACAAATGCAACAATTTAAACATGCTGCTTCAGGGATTTCCTGCCTACCCCCAGTCGTATCTCTTTTGAAACATATTGCTTCGCTGTGGGATTAAAAATGCTTACCAATGGGCATAAGCACGGTGTATCATACAAAATGGGAAATGAAAATGGGGCTAATTGTAGTGACACAATGTAAATTTATTCTATGCTGCAGCAATTTATGCTTTAAGTTCACATTAATTTTACCTGGTATGAAATATGTGAATTATTAATATTCAGAGCAAAACATTTGTGTTACCAGGCAATACTTAAAAATGAGCAATTATAGCCATTTGAGAGTGCAGGAGGATGTGGTGTGATCTTATAGAGGTGTATAAAATCATGAGAGGACTAGATAGGGTAAAATACACAATGTCTCTTGCCCACAATAGATGAATCGTGGAACAGAGGACACCGGTTTAAGGTGAAGGGGAAAAATATTTAATAGGAATCTGACGGGTAAGTTTTTCACACAAAAGGTAGTGGGCGTATGGAACAAGCTGCCATAGGAGGTAGTTGAGGCAGGGATTATCCCAAAATTTAAGAAACAGACAAGTACATGGATAGGACAGATTTGGAGGGATATGAACCACACGCGGGCTGGTGGGACTCGTGTAGCTGGGACACGTTGGCCAGTGTGGGCAAGTTGGGCCGAAGGGCCTGTTTCAACTGTATATCACTCTTGAGTTACACCATATTTGAGTAAAAAAAATTGTGTTACCAGGCAATACTTAAAATCAATTAGAACCAATTTAGTTACACCATTAAAGCAATATATAAACTGTTCCACCTCATAAAAGGTAGCACTTCTTAAAAAGAGAAATTATTATCCAGGGTTGTTATGTTGGCAGGCTTTTTTTCCTGCTCTGTCATCTTGCATACTATTTTACATCGGAGTCACGTGAGTGACTACATGAAGAACCCCGCCAGGACCCATGCGTGTCATATCGCTTTCACGCTTGCGAAACGACAGGCGGGGTGGAGCGTTCCCCGCAGCGTTAAGTTTGAAACTGCGACCTGCTGGTAAATTACTTACTCTGCGGTAGTTTTTTGTCCTCGCGCTGTTTTTACACAGGGGGAGAAGCTGGACAAAATAGTGTCCACAAGTGCTGCGAGTAAAGCTGGCTGGAGAGGACCGCGAAGTTGCGGGAGCCAGCAGCAGCTGAAGGCACAAGTCCCGTAAGTGGGATCAGCTGTGCCGACTTTTGGTCCCGCGCCGGCCAGAACATCACGGCCGGGCGGGAGACTATTCAGAATGGGGCCGTCGACTTTGACAAGTCGAAACGGCAGGAGGCGGGGTGGAACGACGTTCCCCCCGTAGTGACAGTTTAAACCTGGACCTGCAGGTAAGTGAAACTGCGGTCTTTATTCTCCCCATACTGTTACACAGGTGGGGAAACATGGAGAGCTGTGCAAACAACGGCAGGCAGCACAGGAATCACCCGTAAGGGAACAGCTGTGCCCGACTTCGCTCCCGCGCCGGCCAGATTAAACAACATGGCTGGGCGGGAGACTATACAGAACGGAGCCATTGGCTTTGACAAGTCAAAACGGCAGGAGGAGGGGTGGAAGGATGTTCCCCCCCTTAAAGGCAAGTTTTAAGCCTGGACCTGCAGGTAAATGATACCGTGGTCTTTATTGTTCCCATACTGTTCTACAGGTGGGGGAAACATGCACAAGGCAAAGAAGTCGACCAGAGCTGCGACAAAGCTGGCGGGGGAAGACCGTGGAGTTGCGGATGCCAGCAGCGGCTGGAGGCACAGGAATCACCCGTAAGGGAACAGCTGTGCCCGACTTCGCCCCCGCACCGGCCAGATTAAACACTGCGTCTGGGCGGGAAGGCAAGAAGAAAACCAAAAGAGTCGTTGACTGATCAGTCCGACTTTGAGCAGCCGCGAGCGGCCAGGACCGTGAGCGCTGGAGCCGGTTGGACCGGCTTATGGAGCAGAGCTCCAACATGACAGACTCCGGGAGATGGAGTCTACTCACTGTGGGCAATATGTAAAACCCACAGCAGCACCTCTTGTAGGGCTGAACAGTGCATCTCCCTCGTCAGAGGGGAGTACTGGGGGGTCAATTCAGGGCTGACCCTGAAGAGGGGTTTGACGAACAAAACTACAAGTGTGCAGGAAGGCAAAATCTACTGGTCATGGTGTCCAAATACTTGGGACCAGGAAACTGTGCATCCCTGAATGTTCCAGTCGTGGAAATAGCATCTGGAAACATGTCGGAGCAGGACTTAGGAAAGCCCTGGGGCTCATAAAGGCGACAACATTAAGGATCTCCTACAGCCAAAGACAGCACACTTATGCACCCACCAGCAGAACAAGAGAAGCTGGTGAAAGCTCAAAGGCCAGGTATACAGGACAGCAGTCTTTTAGACCATAGCCCAGACCGGCCTTTCTGGAAGATGCGCAAACCCCCAACCCAAAAACAAACCCAGACACCGGCGCCTCAACCTCCACAAAGACCACACAGAAGAAGCAAACTTCCGCTGGTAACAATGGAGGTAGGTGGGTCTGGTCCCTTACAAATTATAGGAAGCGTGGATAATACACACGTTGGTGGGAGATTACACTCTTTTGGATACATGGTGTATATTAACTACAGACACTTATATCCTAAGCAGTATCCAGGGATATACCATTGAATTGTGCAAAAGGGGTAATGGGTAAACCCAACACGATTGGCTGGAATTTGTGTCTTGTATCTTTACCAAAACAAAATAGATGGTGACAGTCGCATCATCATCGAATTGACCAAATTGAATACATTGTACTATATATTCAGTACAAAATGGGAACTGGTAACTGCTAAAGGACTGATTTCCAAAGGCTACTCCATGGCTAGCATCGACCTAAAAGATGCTTACTATTCAGTGCCTACACGGACTGATCACAAACGTTATTTTAAAAAATTCAACTGGATGGGGCAGCTCTGGCAGTATAGAGCTCTACCAAATACATAATCATATGATCATACTAATTGTGGGCATAACTTTGGAGTTGGCCTATCTAGCTGTAACAGCCACCATACAATTGGGTGAAAACTGGGGTTATCATCCATCCAATTAAATCTAAACTAACGCCTACCAACATAATGGATTATTTGGGGTTCACTATTGACAGCTCACATGTCGGTGACTTTACCAAAGGACAAGGCTACAGTCTTAACTGAGGCCTGCAACAACCCAACTGACATCAGTGAACCATCTATCAGATTGGTAGCAAGGCTAATTGGCATATAGTATCTGCCTTTCCAGCCACACAATTTGGACCTTTGTATTGCCAAAAATACAAACACTCAAAGTTAATACTGGTCATTTTGACAGACCAATAAACCACCAATCAAAACTTATGGAATTAAAATGGTGGAGGGATAACATTCGGCATTGTTCCAACCCTATCGTTATCAGCAAACCCTTAGTGGTGCTACAAACTGATGCCAGTGCGCTTGGTTGGGGTACTACCAATTTCCATCTCCATCTGTGGAGGTAGATGAAGGCACAGGAGGCATCATTATCACTGACACTGGGCATAAACTACCTGGAAATGTGGGGTATGTTCTATGGCCTAAAGTCATACTGCTCTGGGATAAATCACCAGCATGTTAGACTACAGAGTGACAATCTAATACAATTTGGTAATGGTGTATCCGGAGAAATATTGGAATATCAGCTACTTACCTACCAGGTAATTCAAAATTCAGTGACAGACATCAGGTCACGCAAATTCAATAAAATAAGACTTAATCACCAGTTACCAAACTGTGTTTCTTGGGAACCAGACCCTGGGACAGCAGGGACAGATGCTTTTCACTGCATTGAGGGGGCAATTGTTTATCTATGCATTCTCTCCTTCTCTGCATCATCAGTCGGGTATTACGAAAAATACAACAAGACTCAGCGTCTATTAATTGTAGTGCTGATTGGCCTACTTAACCATGGTTCCCTGTGATACTCAACATGAGTTTTAACCATGCATCACCATCCTGAAACAACCAGATTATTGGTTCATCCCGTAACAGGGGAACCCATCCATGTCAAAAACAACAAACCTATCAATTTGTAGAGTCTAAAGAAACCTCTACTGCAACTGGGACTGGTGGACCGAATATTGAACATTATCTCAGCGGGCCACAGACAGTCCACCAAAAAACTATATCTGGTATACATCAGGAAATGGGAGATATATTGTCACAGAAACAACACAGTTTGATGAACATAACGTCTGTTCTCGAATTCCTGGCAGGCCTCCATTATGATGAGGGGCTCAGTTACAGTGCCATTAACTGTGCCAGAAGTGCCCTTTCAACATATCTATGGCGAGGATCAGAGCATCATTCTGTTGAGACTCACCCCTGGTAACCAAACTTATGAGGGGAATTTTTAATATCAATCCCCCAAGAACCAGGTACTCTCTAAATGGGATATGAGTATTGCCCTAACGTTGTTAAGGAATTGGTCTCCAGCAACAGCTCTGTCCCTGCAAAGACTGACGCACAAAACAGTCATGCTGATGGCTTTGATCACGGCACTAAGGGTACAGTCGTACATAAGTTAAGGCTGGACTATATGACTTCTTCAACAGGAATATAACGTTTCATATTACGAATTAGTCAAACAGAACAGACCGGGATCATCAGGCCTCAAAATAGAATTTAGGGATTACCCTACAGATATCGTCTCTGTATAATAAGACAATTATTGTTCTATATGGAGAACACCAAAAACATCTGAGGCTATGAGATGGCACTACTAATCAGCCACAAACAAACCCACAAAAAAGTGTCAGTTCAAACTATTTCCAGATGTCTGAAACAGGTTTTAACAACAGCCGGGGTGGATACTAACATATTCAAATCTTATTCCACCAGGGCTGCAACTACATCGGCAGCTATGGAGTTGGATGTACCAATGAACCAAATCCTCGAGACAGCAGGATGGATCAGGGGAAAATATTCCAACTATTCTACCACAAACCAGTAGTTAAACTGGAACTTGCAGAGCCAATTTTAAGTTCTGTAATATAATTTCACCCCATAAATAGGGGCTATAATTTGTTGTTAACAATTTATCATGGATTTCAATGTTTGATTCATGTCTAAACATGTTAACACAATTCCTCCCACAGTCAATTAAGGCAGATGCGATGCATGGACTCGTTTCCACGGCATGAAATCACAGAGCTTTGAAATCTTCACGTAGTCACTCACGTGACTCCGAAGTAAAATAGTAAGATTAAACGAGAACTTACCAGTTCGAAGTTTGATCGTTATTTTATGAGGAGTACGTTGAGGGAATACGTGCCCTCCGCTCCCACCCTTGATCATATACTCAACTGGTATTTTCTTCTCTAATCTTACTATGTTCAGTCATTACAGTTATCGGTGATTTCACACCGCTGCTTTGAAGAATGACACTCATGCGTCCTGGCGGGGTTCTTCACGTATTCCCTCAAGGTACTCCTCATAAAATAATGATCAAACTTCGAACTGGTAAGTTCTCGTTTAATCTTACTATTAATCCTTAGTTCATATGTTACCAAGTTGAAATCCTTTCTAAGTATTGGGCAGATCTTCTGAAAGTTGGTAGTAATTTGTACATATCATAGATCATAAGAATATGAACAGTTGGTAGTCATTCAACCCATCGAGCCTGCTGTGCGATCTAATAAATCTACATTCCCACCCTATCCCCATAACCTTTGATTTCCTTACCAATTAAAACTATTCACTTTCAATATATTCAAGGATTACGTTTTCAGTAATTCAAAGGCTTAAGCCTTTGAGGGAAAAAAATCATCATCGTTGCAGCCTAAGTGGGAACTTCATTAATCTGTGACAATGTCCTCTGGTCCTTGACTCTCCCATTTTATTTTAATAAGCAAACCTTAAGATTACATTTTAACGTGTTCTCTTTTAAGTGAGTGCATTGATGATCTGTGTGAATGTAGTGGCAGAAGACTTGTAAAATAAACCAATCTTTCAAAAGTACATCCTAGTTGATTCTTCTGGTTATAACCAGATATCTGCTTCTTTGAAATTACAGAGCTTTAAATTTTGAGCATTGTGAAACTTGTGCTCTGCCTCACCTTTTTGCGGTACTGATTATAAATGACATCTGGTGACATTAATGTTCTAACACTTGATCTGTAGCTCTTTAATCTGTATTTAATCCACGACCTACATTAACAATGAGTACAGTACCTAGAGGTAACGAGTGGGCCTCTATGTTGCCTTAAAACATAGGCGTCAGGGCAGCCTACAAGTAAGAATGAAGCGTAGGGGACTAAACATTTTATTAGCAAATGTACAGTCCTTAGAAAATAAGATTGAGGACTTAGTACAAGATTGCTTAACCAGAGGGACATGAGGGAATGCTGTATACTGTGTTTCACAGAGATATGGCTTACCTCCAGCTCTTCAGACGCAGCCTTCCAGACTGAAGGTTTCTCGATCCGTTGGATGGACCCGACGGCGTCATCGGGTAAAGGGGGAGGCGGCAGCGTCTGTCTCATGGTAAGCTCTTCGCAGTGCTCAGAAGTGGCGGTCTTGTCCCACTCTCGCACCAGGAATATCTTCTAATGAAATGCCGCCCCTCCTACCTCCCAAGGGAATTCACAGTCATCATAACTGCAGCCTACAACCTACCCTATGCAGAAATTTGGCTCGTACTGGAGGAGCTGCAAGCCATGGTTAACAGCCTCCAGACAGCATGCCCTGATGTCTTCGCCATTATAGCCAAGATTAATTTGCAGATGTCGCATCCTAGTTTCACATCTTGCTGTTTATCCACAATTTAAAAACATGAAGTGCTTGGGTACACAAATACTACAAAAACTAGAATCCAGAGCAAAAAAAAAAATGGGTCAGGCAGCATGTGTGGAAGAAAATGCAGTCTCACATTTGGGTCTAGACCCTTCCTCTGGGCTGGAGGGCATAAATAACTGAATAAGGGCCCAAATAATGCCAGGTCCTTATTCAATTATTTTTGAAGATATAGGTCCCCTAAAAGAATTAACAAGGTAAATAAGATATACATTGGAGCTATCCAGCTGCAAAACAGCAGCATCGGGATATTGATGTAAGTTGATACAATTCCATTAAAGAACACCAGATGCTGACCACATACTGCAGTTAAACTACTGCCATGGAAACTACCAAATCGCCACCTCCTGTGTCATAATTTTCAATGATTCTACCGTTTAACTCCTCATTGCCAATTATTAATCATAAAATAAAAATGAAAACAGGAAGTTTGACAGTGGGAATGATGGAAATAACTAACATAAAAGACTGATTTTATTTTACTATTGTGAACCCTTCATAAACTTCAATTGAAATCAGTCTCACATACTAAAAGGCCAAATAACAATTTGAAACAAAAATATAAATGCGCGAAGGTTTTATTCAGTATCTGTGAGGGGATAGAACAACTTATGTTTATAAAGTTCTTTATAACAGAAAACTGTCTTGTGGCATTTGATAGGAGGATAGGCGGCGCGACTCTCGTCAGCAGCGGCCTCTGCAGCCCGTCCGCGTTTTTATTATTTTTTGTCTATGTTTATATGTAGTTTTTGTTATTTTTTGTTGGGGTGGGTGTGTGGGTGGGGGGGGGGGGGGGGGTGGGGGTGGGGTGGGAGGGAGGGGGCAACTTTTAAATCTCTCCCTGCATGGGAGACCCGACCTTTTCTTGTCGGGTCTCCGTTGTCGTTGGGGCTGCAATGAGGAGCGGCCTCCAACAGGAAGAAGACCGGGGACTCTGGTGCCGACGACTCACTGTCACCGTCGCGGAGCTGGCCGAGTCCAGAGCGGGTGGAGCGGTGGTGGAACGCGCTGCTGCTGATGATTCGGAGGCTGCAACTGCGGGTCTGCGGACGGCGGCACCGGGAGCCCGCGGGTCCCTGGAGGGAGACCGCTTTTCAGGGCTCCTGCAACGGCGACTTCTCCCGCCCGAGTTGCGGGGTCGAAGAGCTCTTGGAGCGAGGCCTAACATCACCGCCCCGCGCGGCTTGGAATGGCTGCGGGATTCTGCGAGCGCACGCCGGGGGCTCTAACACCAAGACCCGGTGTGCGACCTCACACCATGGCCGCGGGACAATCGCCATCGCCAGCCGGGGGCTTTGACTTTGACTCTGACATCGGGGGGGGGGGGGGAGAGTGCAGTGGAGAATAAGTTTTTTTTTTGGCCTTCCATCACAGCGATGTGATGGATGTTTATGTAAAATGTAAATTATGTTGTGTCTGGGGTCTTTTTGTTTGTAATGTATGGCTGCAGAAACGGCATTTCGTTTGGACCTCAAGGGGTCCAAATGACAATTAAATTGACTCTTGATAAATAAAACTTTTTGGGAGGAAGATGTTTGTAGAAGTTACCTAAAATTAGAGAATTCGACATTCATGCCACCGTTATAAGCTACCCAAGCAAAATATGAAGTGCTGTTCCTCCAGTTTGTGTGTGGCCTTCACTCTGGCAATGGAGGAGGCCCAGGACAGAAAGGTCAGTGAGAAGGGGAGTTAGTGGTTAGCAACTGGGAGCTCAACAATCATGAAGTTAACTTAGGTTACACAAAAAAGCTGGAGAAACTCAGCGGGTGCAGCATCTATGGAGCGAAGGAAATAGGCAACGTTTCGGGCCGAAACCCCCTATTTCCTTCGCTCCATAGATGCTGCTGCACCCGCTGAGTTTCTCCAGCTTTTTTGTGTAACCTTCGATTCTCCAGCATCTGCAGTTCCCTCTTACACACATGAAGTTAACTTAATTTGACCAGATCATTGCAAGCAATTATTATTGATGGTGTGCTTGTTGCACAGTTCTATTGGTAATTCTTAATTTCATAATATAGTTTTTGGATTGTAGAGTAGGGATGAGCTAATGTAATCTTAACATTAAAATAAATGTTGATTGCCAATGGATCAGATGTAGGAAAATCAATTATTGGAAACCGGCAGTTGATTATTTTTGTATGACTCGAGGGCTCCTGCAGATTTTTAATTCAATGGTATCCATTTGTGATCTGAAAGATAATGTTACATTGATTCTGAATTTTTACATAGGATTATTCCTTGAATAGTTCAAGTTAAAGGTACATTTAGAGCCAAAATCAAATTTCTAATTAATTATTAATTGCAGGCAAATGGGACTAGTTTAGTTTGGTAACTTGGGTGGCATGAGCAAGTCGGGCCTGCTTCCATACTGTGTAGTTTGACTCTTAATGCTTCTAAATGTTTGACACTGCATTTCTTTGCAACATGTAGCAAGCAAAATTACTAAGCTTCAGAATATTGATCTTCTGATCTTTATCTGTTCTGACAAGATGATAAACTAGTCCGTAATGGTGTGCCCTTCTTTAGTGATTTTCTGAGGTTATCAAATCACCAATTCTTTTGTTTCATGACAGATAATGGATTTATTCCAGACACTTTACTGGAGGATGTGATGAGAGCCTTGGACTTGGTGTCGGAACCTGAGTAGTAAGTGTTCTCTACTTTAAAATATGTTTCATTTATAAAGTGTAACACAAAATTATGTTTTTTCTTATTTATATATTTCATTCCTGACTGACTAAAATGTATAATTATAGTTCCTTTTCTTGTACAAATACAACATTATTTCTAACCAGAATCGAACTTCCTAATTGTTTTGAATATAACAAAAAGAAATGTTGGAAGAATTGGTGCACACATTCCTTAACTTAAGAGAAAGTTCATACTCCTCTACTCGTGTTGCCTTGTATTACAGGCCACGATTTCAAAATTGTTAGCTCATTGGGCTCCGTATCAGTTTTCTTTCAGCTCCTTCGAGCTTTTATTGTTAGTTTTATAAATTGACATATAATTCTGAACATTTAAGATATCTATAGTTGGAGGGAACACAAATAGGGACAACTAATTTGATAACCGTACAATCTTTTGTACAAATAATTTGATAGTCCGTCCAACTGGGATTGGAAAGCATATGAAACTGCAAATGTTTCCAATGGAGATTAAGGTATGATAATATTATAATTCTAAACAGTTGAATTTCCCGGATCCTCAAAACATATTATGCACAAATACAACTGCTGAAACAAATTCCGTAAACATGAGAATGACTTGTAAAAGAACAAGAAAACATGAATTTCTAAGGATAAAATGTTTAGCTCTGCAGCAATCTTTGTACCAAAGTGAACATCGGAAATAGTTTATATTGAGGTTATCGGTCGATGTAATAATTGTCGAGGCAGTGATGGTTAAATGTATAATAGGCAGTAAAAACATCCTTGAAACCTTAAAGGTTGTAAAAAATTAAAGATATGAGGCCAGTGAACTTTAAGATTACACTAAACCGGAGGGGGGGGGGGGGGGGGGGGGGGCGGCCTGCAGCATCTACACACGCACACACACACACTAACCACCCCCCACGCACATTAACCATAATATTATTAATTGGCTTGATTTACCCCATACCTGCCTTATCCACTGACGCATAGCCCCCACCTCGCAAGTGAGTCTAGAGAGATGGAGGGTAGAGAGAGAGAGAGACGGCAGAAAGAGAGGTACCAGAGAGAGTGGGACATAGAAAGAGAGAGAGAGAGGGGGGGAGGGAGAGTACGGGGGGAGAGACGAGGGGGGGGGGGGGTGTGTGGAGGGAAGGGGGGGAAGAGGGGGTGGATAGGGGCAGGAGAGGAGAGGGGCGGGAGAGGAGGGAGGAGGGGGGAGATTGGGGAGGAGAGAGCGGTGGGAAGGGGGGGGGGAGAGGAGGGGGGAAGGGAGGGGGAAGGGGGAGAGAGAGGGGGTTGGGGAGAGATGTGGAGAGGGGATGGAGGTGGGGGGAGGGAGGGGAAGTGGGAGGGAGAGGGCGAGCAAAGTTTAGGGCAATGTAAGTTATGCCTTTGAGCCTATGATTGCTTATTGTCATGGTCTTGTTCTTGTAAGATAATTTAATCAATGCATGCAGCTTGCTTACCTTCCAACTATTGCTCCATTTTTTTGATTTCAAGTATTAAAATTAAGGTCCTGTTGGAAGAGAAATATATTCAGGGCATATCTACATAATCAGTGGATTTTTTCCCCTTGAGCAATGCAGTACAATTTTCAAGGGCTGACAAGTGGAATCTCTGGATTTTACTCTGTCTTTGCTTGCATAAGAAGTTAAGCACGAATGACCTGATCTGAGTTTTTCTCCCAAAAAAGGCGATGCAAAGCAAGTAGTTTTGAATAGTACCAGATTATGCTGGCAAATGAGCCAACTTCAGTCTAATTCTGGCACCACTGTTATGGAGAGACAGATCAGGAACCATGAGCTAAGATTTGAACTGTGGTTATAGTTGGAGCAATGTGATTATTTTACTCTTTGATTTTACTGTACACATAAAGCCAGACATGTTTGCATCAATTCGAAATTGACTATTCTTGGCAATCCTGATGTTTGGATTTTCCTTCCATTTTTTATTAACACTTACTTTAGCTCAGAAACAACACTTAAAAATGTATTTGCAGTGGATTGTTTCTAAAGCTTGGCACCACTATCACGGGTGGATGTTTCTCCACAAAGGTCAGCTCTCACATAATTTTTATTACTTCATTGCTTCCTCCCACAATACATTAAGATAATTTGAAAGGCCTCCTGTAAATCATATTTTCTTCTCTCATTTTTATATTTTCATATCATTTTGCCACTACAGTGTAGGCAAAACATTCAAGTTTATCAAAGATATTGGAGGATACGCTGTCTCTTGCAACCCACCTAACTTTCTTTCCTCATTACCCTACACTTGTACAGCTATAAAAACCTGGATGCAACATAACTTCCTCAAACTCAACAGCGATAAGACAGAATTCCTCCCCATAGGCGCCAAAGCCACACTCAGCAAAATCAATAACCCCACTCTCACCATCGACGGCACCACTGTCTCCCCACCTCCCAAGGCCCGCAACCTTGGCGTGATCTTTGATTCCACCCTCTCCCTTGAGCCTCACATCCACCATGTCATTAAAACCTCCTTCTTTCATCTCCGCAACATCGCCAAACTCGGACACTCTCTCACACCTCCCGCTGCTGAAAGACTCATCCATGCCTTCATCTCCTCCCGACTGGACTATTGCAACTCACTTCTCCTTGGCATCAGCTCCACCTACATCAACCGACTCCAACTGGTCCAGAACGCAGCCGCCCGACTCATCACCCACACCAAATCCTGGCATCACATCACTCCAGTCCTCAAACAACTTCACTGGCTTCCCAGCTCCCACCGGATCACCTACAAAATCCTGATCCTCACCTACAAAGCCCTCCACCATCTGCCCCCCCCATACCTCACTGACCTCCTCTCCCCCTACCAACCCTCACGGTCCCTCAGATCCACATCAGCCGGTCTCCTCTCCATCCACAAGTCCAACCTCCGCAGTTTTGGGGACAGAGCCTTCTCCAGGGCAGCTCCCCGTCTCTGGAACTCCCTCCCCCAACTGATCCGCAATTCCGTGTCCCTCATCATCTTCCAGTCCCGCCTCAAGACCCATCTCTTCACCTCTGCCTATCCTTAGCCCCACGTTCCCCTCCCTTTTCATCTGTGCATTAATTGCCTCATATTGTGTTTTGAATTGTATTCTGTCTTTACTTTGTGTACTAGTCATGTCTCTACTATTTATTTCATTCCCCTTACATGTTTTTCCTGTACCTGCTAAATTTTTGTAAGGTGTCCTTGAGACTCTTGAAAGGCACCCATGAATAAAATTTATTATATTATTATTATTACACTTGTTCTGTATCTTCATCATTATTTTTCATCTCATTGCCTTTAGGAATTTATCCTACTCTGCCTCCTATAACATATGTTTCCATGTTAACAACCTTCTACCTCTGTTTTCCACAATAAGTTTCTGAAGGTGTATTTCTATGAACGCCTAGTTCTCAGCCCCCTTATTACTCCTTGTGCACCTGACTGTGCAGTCATGTACAAATCTAATTCAATTTTCACATTCGCAGACGACACCACCATTGAAGGCCGGAATTGTGGACACAGCCTAGACCATCACACAAACTAACCTCTCTACTAATGACTCCATTTATACCTCATACTGCCTCGGCAAGGCCGGCAGCATATTCAAGGACGAGTCACACCCTGGCCCCTCCCTCTTCTCCCCACTCCCATCGGGCAAAAGGTATGGAAGTGTGAAAATGCACACATCCAGATTCAGGGACAATTTCTTCCCAGCTGTTATCAGGCAACTGAATCATCCTTTGCACTAAATGTTATTCCCTTATCATGTATCTTATACACTAAATGGCTCAATTGTAATCATGTGTTGTCTTTCTGCTGACTGGATGGCACGCAACAAAAGCTTTTCATATGTGATAGGAGCAGAATCAGGCCATTTGACCCATCAAGCTTACTTCACCATTCAATCATGGCTGATCTATCTCTCCCTCCTAACCACATTCTCCTGCCTTCTCCCCATAATCTTTGACACTCGTATTAATCAAGAAATTGTACTTGTACCTGAAATGTCACTGTACCTCGGTACACGTGACAATGAACTAAACTGAAGATCTGCCTCTTAATTTCCTATTCTGATTTATGCCATCTGACTGCTAGTAAGTAAGTTCAGTTGAAGCAATTTTATAACAATATTCACATAAACAAATCCATGATGGTCAAAGTCCCTCAAGCTTCACACTCTTGGCCCCCTCAGCTCCTTGTTCAGGCTCTGTCCAATTAGAATGGGAGCATCACTAACAAGGCTCTTCTCCACTTTCTTCATGCAATGTCATCGCTGTGTTCAAGATACTACCATTTGGAAATTTGAATCCAGTGTTTGTGAAGGAATCTTTTCAAGCAGGATATTTTAGATTAGTGTGTGGAGAAACAAACTGCAGAACAAGATGTAGAAACAAGGAATTTCAGAAACGGGGAACTGATTTACAAAACAAGACACAAAGTGCTGGAGTAACTCAACGGGTTGAGTAGCATCCCTGGCGAACATGGATAGATGATGATTCAGGTCAGTGCCTTTTTTCTGACTGGAAATATAGAACAAGCTGTTTTATAGGATAGGATCAATTTATTGCCTTATGGGTAGGGAGCCTGCCTTTAAGAAAGTATGATAAAAAGATGATAGAAATTAATGGGCCTGAAAGCTTAAATATTTTCAGTATCTGCAGATCTCTATCCCGACCCGAAACATCACCTACTCTTGATCTCCGAAGATCTGCCTGACCAACCGAGATACTGAAGCTTTTTGTGTCTTTGTTTGATCTGTATCCCAAGACAGAGAAGAGTTGAATTTGTTTCTATCAGAGGCATGACTCTTTGGAATTTTTGTCTTCAAAGGACATTTGATCATAGGAGCAGAGTTCGGCCATTCGGCCCATCAAGTCTACTCCGCCATTCAATCATTGCTGATCTATCTCTCCCTCCTAACCCCATTCTCCTGCCTTCTCTCCATAACCCCTGACAGCCATACAAATCAACTTTGGAAGCAGAGGCTTCAAATTTTATTAATGCAGAGGTAAATAGATTCTTGATAAGCAAGTTTTGAAAGGTGAAGGGCTTTGAAGGCTCAAGCAGTGAGCATATTATAGATGGAAAGATTTTGGGATATTAAGGGAATCAAGTGATTAGTGCAGGAAAGTAGCAGTACAGTAGAAAATCAGCCATGATCATTGACATGAGAGGCTGGATGATCTACTCGTCCTATATTCTTATGTGAGTGACTCAGTAGGAACTGTAGATCGTGATATACCTTGAGCCTGGTTCCTCTTGTCTTCTAGATTTTGGTGTTGTAGGGAAGTGCAGTCAAAGAAGCCTTGGAGAGCCACTGCATGGCATCTTATAGAATATGCACACACATGGTGGTGGGAATAACTATTCAAGGTGTTGGATGGGTAACATGCAATGGGATGTTCTTCCAGGTATGTGGAGAGTACACACCATCAGACTTCTGATTTGCATCTTACAATGGTGGAAACATTCTAAAGCTTTGGCATTCTTGCTTCCATGAAAAAAGTATCCAAAAACGTAGGACATCTCTAGCATCACTTGGTTTAGTTTTGTTAAACTCCAAATGCCTTTGTATATTATGTACAACGATGAACAGAATTTCTGTTTAGAGTCTGCATAAGATGTTTCGTATGACTATTTCAATGGAGTGTTTTCTCTATTTCAGTGTGAATATTATGAAGAACAAATTAGACCCAGAAGGACTAGGCATCATTTTATTGGGAACATTTCTACAAGAATTTTTTCCTGAGCAGGTAAAATGTCTGATTTCATATTTCAACAAAATAATGTTTGTGCAGCATTTTTAAATCATATATTTACATTTGATCACTCCGAAGATGATGTTAATGCTCTGATCTAGCAGGTGCAAAATTGAAAAGAGTTTGAAGCTTCGGTAGGGAGGAGAAAGAGAACCCGCTGAACCAAAAAACATAAGGAAAATCAACCATCATACCTTAGCAATCAATTATAGCATTCATTTATTGAGGTGAATGTTGCTGAATTCCCAATACACTGCCAGTAGAAAAACATGCTGTGTTTTTAAAACTTTCATTGTCGTTGGGGGTTCTAACACTCTAGGGAACATGCTTCAGCGGAAACTGAGGTAATCTGAGCCTAGTGACTGCCTTACACATAATATATTCCTTCAGATGCAAAAATCCACAAATTGCAGATTAATTGTAAAATAATAAATATCAAGAATTTTCTTTGGCAAAATACTACCTCCCCCTCCCCCCCCCCCCCCCCCCCCCCCCCCCATCTTGTTAGCACCTTCCTCGAATGCAGGATTAGTATTGTTTTTTTATTGTCACATGTACCGAGATACAGTAAAAAACGTTGCTTTGTGGGCTATCCAAGCAAATCGCGATTCCAGGATTCCCTGTTAAAAAGAGAATGAAGTGACCTATTTCCTGACTTCTCAGTACGGTTGTGAATTGAGGGTAGATGAATAACTTGATTAATGAGCTCGATAATAACATCTGCATCTTTTTTTAATGCTATTTTAGCCTTTCAGGTTCACAGCATTTCAGTGCGATTTTCATATACACATCTTTCCTAAAGATTTCTGTCCATTTTCTGCTCAATTTTGATTACACAGTCTGTGCATAAGTTGGGAGAGGGCAAGCAATAGCACCATGCTGACTGAGATACAGTGCAATGGAACTTGCATCATTTTGCCTTTCTCGTGGACAGACTTAAATCTCCAAGTAAAATATTTTTACCAGCTGGTATGGGCACTATTGCTATGAGTAATGGTCAAGGACTAAGGGTCAAATTCTGCTGTAGACAGAACATGGGTATCTGTCAATAACTCAAGACTTAATCTTGAAGTTTCTTTGAAGCAGCAATCAATCAAAATGTGCTGAAATTAGTGAGGGACCATGTGGAATTTTGTGGGTTATGGAATTAGAAAGATGTATATAATTACTTTTTCATTGGCAGAGAAACCTGAATGATTATACTTTTACAATTGAATCAGATTTGGCGTTATGAAATGCCCTTGAGCAGGCCTGCAGGGAAATGGAGAGCCAACATTTCTGGTGGGGACCCTTCATCTGGACTGAAAGAGTCGAGGGGACATAGACGCTGGTCAAGTGGGATTGGGAAGTATGGTGGAGGCAGGGGAAGTGATAGGTGGAGGCAACAAAAGGCTGCAGATTCTGGCATCTAATAAGAGAAGAGGATAACAAATGGAACCAAGTGGAGTGATGATGGCAGATGCAAATGATGGAGGGGATTAGTGAGCAGTGAGGGGAGGGTGGAGAGGGAATCCATTGGGAAGAGTGTGGTAGCTGTGTGGGGGGGAAGGTAAAATAAATAAGGTATAGGGAGCTGTGGGTGTGAAGAAGGGAGGTGTGAGGGGAAAAAGGTGAATAGGAGGAGAGAGGTCAGAGGGGTTCAGGTTGTCTGATATTGGAGAATTCAATATTCATTCCATTGGATTGCAGACTACCCAGGCAGAATATGAAGTACTTTTCCTCGAGTTTTTGTTTGATCTCTCCCTGGCAGTGGTGGAAGCTGAGGACAGATGGGAAGAGGAATTAAAATGGCTGGCATCTTTAGTTTAGTTTAGAGGTACAGCATGGAAACAAGACCTCTGGTCCACCAAATCCATCTTCTTACTTCTTAAGCCCTTTGCTCTTCTAGGGAGCAGAGGCCATTGACAAATGTCCTCCACCTCACTCGGTTGTTGGCAGTTCTTTCGAGATCTCCCCAGTTGAGCCCACTCTCAGACATTTCTGTCTGGACACCTCTTCTCACCAAATGCATGCCAATCAGCAATCACCCGTGCACTACTTCTATGTTAACCCAGTTTTGCATCCTACTCACTAGGGGCAATTTACAGAAGCCAATTAACCTATATGTCTTTGGAGTGTGGGAGGAAACCGGAGCATCCGGAGAAAACACACGCGGTCACTGGGAGAATGTACAAACTCCATACAGACAGCATCCATAGTCATGATTGAACCCGGGTCTCTGATGCTGTAAGGCAGAAACTCTGCCTTTGTGCCACTGTGCCGCCTGCGCCAGTGAGAGCTAAAGATGGCCACTCTTGATGTTATAACATATAAGGAGGTATTAATTCTCCAGCTTTAGCATGATTATGGTTAACAAAGGGCTCCTTTAAAGGAACCCCTGCATTAAGTTATTTCAACCATGGAGCCCATTGTTTTATCTTGATGAGTTGACCTTACATGCATTTGCTTTGATCCTTTCCTGGAGCAATCTTTATGCCCCTTTGACAATGGGTGTTCTTCACCATGCACTGTTTGCCACAACGCCCCCACAATACCCTTGTTCATTCTGAATTGTTGCAGCTGAAACTGACTTCTTTAAAGAAAGCTTATTGAGTTTGGCTGAACGAACCAATGATTTTCCATGCTTATTTTTATTTTTTTTGGGGGGGGGGAGCTTCTGAATTTGCAGTTTTCAGCATTCTACTTTGTGTTGTGGACATTGCAAATTCTGAAGCATGTGGGAATCAACAAGAGTGAAAAATAATGATGGTGCTTTTTTCAAGCATTGAGCAAAAATTAAGCCTTTTCACTTTTTGAGATTGTCAACAATGACAATTATTTATTTAATTCCAAGGGATATGTTTTTTTAATCTGTGCATATACTGTCTCTGAGAAAGGATGCCTTTTGAACCAACACAATATGTGGTATGATTAATAATAGTAGAACTTCACAATTGGAAATTGACATCAAAAGGCCAACAAAATAAATCTTCAACCTTTGTAAGTTCATAACTTAAAATAATAAACAAGGGATGTATGATTTAAGGCCTCATGGGGAAATGATAGTTATTTATTAGTATAAATATAGCTCCATTTGCTACCATCACTTGGTCGTCACATCCGTTTTTATTAAATTCACATCCCATTTAATTTTGAGGTTAGAGATAGTTCACTACATTCCAGATATTCATCCATCTGTTGTCAAGACTAAAAATACCTTTCTCCATTTCGGCATTAAACTTCCTGCGCAATCTGCTCAAGCAGTGTTGCTTACACTAACCTGTCTTGTTTCCTGCACTTATCAACAGAATTGCACATTCCCTTTCCTTTCCTCCTTTGTTCAGACTATTGTTCAAGCAGTGCTTATAGTTGAACTGTAAATCCATTACTTTTCCTACCTTTTTTTTTAACTGGAGAGCAACAGAAAGGGAGAGAAAATTGACTTTTCAAATATCAGGCAAGTTGTGAAGAAAGAAATAAAGAACCAGAGATAAAAATTATTTTAGGAGGAGGATGAAAGCAGAAGGGATATATGATGATTATTCAATGTCCCTGTAAGTACTATGATTGATGCTGCTTTCTGTTTTTAGCCACAGGGCAACCTCTCAGTTTTACAACTTGCAACCGAAAAATCAAATGCCTAAGAATTTGAGTATATTGAGTATAGAAGTTGGGAGGTCATGTTGCAGTTGTACAAGACGTTGGTGAAACCACATTTAGAATATCGTGTTCAGTTCTGGGCACCATGTTATAGGAAAGATATTGTCAAGCTTGAAAGGGTTCAGAAAAGATTTACGAGGATGTTGCCAGGACTAGGGGGTGTAAGCTATAGGGAGAGGTTAAGTAGGCTGGGTCTCTTTTCCATGGAGCGTAGGAGGATGAGGAGAGATCTTATAGAGTTATATTAAATCACGAGAGGAATAGATCAGGTAGATGCACAGCCTTTTACCCAGAGTAGGGGAATCGAGGACCAGAGGACATAGGTTCAAGGTGAAGGGGAAAAGATGTAATAGGAATTCGATGGTTAACTTTTTCACTCCAAACATCTCTCCCATCTGTGATAAATGCTTACCTGAGAATGCCACTATAACACACTCTTTTGTCTCCTGTAATTTTTGGAATTAAATTTTTACAAAATTATTTAATAGAAGACTTGAACCTAATACAGAAATGATTATCTTTGGATCAATGGAAGATGGGAATAAGCTAAATACGTTTCAAAATTCTCTTCTTAATTGTGGTTTAATAATGGCAAAAAAACATACTTAAATTTTGCAAAAATGCGCCAACACCAACGCTCAAAATGTGGATTTCAAATATGTCGGAAACGGCATATCTGGAAGAAATACCACTCCTTCTACCAGGTAAAGCAGACCAATTCTTATTGATTTGGTCTCCTTTTATCGACTTCTTACAAGCATATGGTGCAACACAACCATAGAAATAAAATGGGTCAGAATCAGGTGACGGGTGGCCTGGAACATAAAATTAGGTATATAGCTTTCAATCTCCTTTTTTCTTTTTTTTTTCTTTTCTCTTTTTCGTCTCCTTCTCTTTCTCCTGCTACTTCTTCTTTCTTTTTTCTTCTTTCGGCCTATCTTTCTATCTCACGCACCACATGTCAATCTCATCTTTTCTACTCTCTTCTTCCTTATTCCTGCTTTAGTATTAAATCAAAAAATAAGAAGTTGTATATGAAATGTAAGATGTCAACAAGTATTAGTGTTGCTGTACCACATTATTGTACTTCTAACAAAAATTAAAATAAAAAAAAATTTAAAAACTCTTTCACACAGAGGGTATGTGGAACAAGCTGCCAGAGGAGGTAGATGAGGCTGGGACTATCCCATCATTTAAGGAATAGTTGTAGATGGATAGGACAGGTTTGGAGGGTTATGAACCAAGTGCATGCAAGTGGGACTAGGGTAGCTGGGACATTGTTGGCCGGTGTGGGCGAATTGGGCCGAAGAGCCTGTTTCCACATTGTATCACTCTATGACTCTAATTGTTTAATGCTGATGTCTCTAACAATGCTGATGTCTCCAAGAACCTTAATTCACACGTACTCAGACAATAAGACGTACAGTGCATTCAGAAAGTATTCAGACCCCTTCATTTTTTTCCACATTTTGCCGCCCTGTTCCCCTCATTGTCACATTTTATATCACAAATATAAATAGGATATAATCACCTACCATCAATCTAGGTCCTGAATTCAGACACAGCAAAGTCTCTCAGCCTGGTCAACCTGGCAAAGTCCTCACAAATATTTGGTGCTGAAGTTGAGTGAGCTGTCCACATACTAGCCATGAAACAGCATGATATAGTTGTACTTACAGAATCATATTTAATGGGCATTGTGCCCATAATGGGCTCCTCGCCATCTAAGGGTTTATTTGCTCCACCAACAAGTGTCTCCTGAACATTGACTCTGGTCATCATTAAATCTTGTGCCATTTGATCAATATGGGCACGGAACATCGTCCTGATCATCATCATCCTTCCCTTCCTCAGACTGAAGACACTGTATATTATAAACACAAAAAGCTGGAGTAACGCAGCGGGTCAAGCAGCATCTCTTCAGAAAAAGAGTCTCGACCCGAAACATTACCCATTCCTTTTGTCCAGAGATGCTGCCTGACCTACTGATTTACTACAGCATCTGCAGTTCCTTCCTCCTCACCGTACATTATGTTGTGTGACACTACCATAATGTAAATGGGATAGAAGTGTCCCTGGATCTAGCAACTCGCAACTGAACATCCATGAGGACTTGTTGGCAATCAGTAGCAGAAGTGTATTACACTAGAATTCATAGCGTCATGAACCTGGCATAACCCTCACTCTACATTATTCACCAAGGTACGGTATCAGTTCAGGTTCAATAGGAAGTGCAGATGAGCAAGCAGGCCAAAAATAAAATGCTAACCAGATAAAGCTATGGCAAAGTGGTTAGAAGGACCCAAAATAATATGCTAACCTGATAGAGATGGAGCAAAGGAGAATATGCATGCAGGCAGCAAAATATGCATACTATAGGCAAAGGAACGCCCTCTACAAATATCGGAGTATTTGAAAGCTTGGCAGACCTGCCACTGGTCATTATTAATGAATGAGAACATTTAGCTAAAGGTAGGAAATGGCTACAAGAACTGGAAATATGGAAATTTGTCACAGTATATCTTATCCATGAGAAAGAAAGAATTATGTATTCAGGAATCTATTATTCCGGAATCATTATAGATGGAGGAATGGGATATGTGAGAAAGTTAGTTATTTAGTGTAGGTTACTCAGTTCTAATCTCAAGACTCAAAAGTGTTTATTTTCATATATCCCAATACGGAACAATGATTTTTTTACTTTCACAACCAATGCTTATAGTCAATGTTGAAGGTGGAGTGTTCAGCAACAGTAATTCCATTGAATATCAAGGCTAATCATATCAAGTGTCTCTTGCTGGAGATGGATATTGCCTGGCATGTGTTTGGCCTGAATACTATTTGTCTCCTTTTCTGAATATGGAATGAACCTCTTTATTTTCTGTGGAGCTGTGAATGGGATTACACAGCTGTATGATGGGAGGTCAATGGTGAAATAAATGAAAATAGTTGGGCCAAGGACATTTCCCTAACAGCCATACCCATGTTCCTTAGAGAGCAGGTTATTGTTGCAGTTTGTTTAATTTACAAAATGCACTGCAATTAATCATTTAGGCAACACTCAGTTTTTCGCAAATCCATAAACTGTTTTCAAAGGCAGCGACAGCTCAAAACACCACGGCCTGCCAACTTCTCTCCAAATCACACATCATTCCTAATGTGAAGATAAATTATAGTCATGCAACATGGAAACAGGCACAATACCCCAAGTTCTCCATGCTGACCAAAACGCCCCATCTAAGTCCCATTTTCCTGCCTTTGACCCATATCCCTCCTATCCATGTATCTGTCCAAGTGTCTGTTAAATGTCATTTCCTATCCATGTATCTGTCCAAGTGTCTATTAAATGTTGTTAAAAGTATCATCTTCATCTACCCCCTATGGCAGTTCATCCCATATGGCCATCACGCCGAGTGAAAGAGTTGCCCTTCAGATTTATATTAAATCTTGTCCTTCTTCCTTGAACACATGTCCTCTTGGTTTTGATTCCTCTACCTTGGGGAAAAATACTCTGTGCATTCACCATATCTATTCTCATGATTTTATATACCTCTATAAGATTACCCCTCAGCCTTCTGCTCTCCAAGGAATAAAGTCCTAGCCTGCCCAACCTCTCCCTATAACACCATCCCGTAATATCCTCATAAATCTTCACTGCATTCTTTCCAGCTTAATGACATCCTTCCTATAGCAGGAACATGAGGGGTAACTTTTTTACACAAAGGGTGGTGGGTATATGGAACGAGCTGCCGGAGAAGATTGTTGAGGCAGATATTATCGCAATGTTTAAGAAACATTTAGACAGGTACATGGATAGGATAGACTGAGAGCGATATGGGCCAAACACAGTCAGGTGGGATTAATGTAGATAAGACAAATTGGGCCAAACGACCTGTTTCCATGATGTATGACTCTATGACGTTATGAGACTCTGCATTCACCCTATCTGCTCCCCTCATGATTTTATACCCTCAGCCGCTCGCACTCCAAGCAATAAAGTCCTTGCCTGTGCAACCTTTTCCCACATCTCCCTCAAGTCCTGGCAACATCCTCGTGAATCCCTTTGCACTCTTTCCAGCTGTTCCTTAATTGCAAGTATAAATCCAGGAAATCCCTAAGAAACAGCATTTTGGGACTCCTTCACCAGAGGCACTGCAGTGATCCTTGAGAGCAATGGCTCATTACTGCCTTCTCGGGGCAATAAGGATGGACAATGAATGCTGGCTTGACCAGCGACCCTCACATCTTAAAATAAAGATTAAGTAAATATCCAATGCAACAATCTTAATCTTTGAGTGATATTTCTTAATTAAATATTTCCAACCACTGGCCACATCTTCCCATCTCTGCCCCTGTCTGCTTTCCGCAGAGACTGCTCCCTCCGTAACTCCCTGGTGAATTTGTCCCTTCCCACCCAAATCACCCCCTCTCCTGGCACTTTCCCTTGCAACCGCAGGAAATGCTTCATTTGTCGCTTTACCTCCCCCCTTGACTGCATTCAAGGACCCAAGCAGTCTTTCCGGGTGCAGCAGAGGTTCACCTGCACCACCTCGAACCTCATCTATTGCATCCGCTGCTCTAGGTGTCAGTTGCTCTACATCGGTGAGACCAAGCGTAGGCTTGGCGATCGCTTCGCCCAACACCTCCGCTCGGTTCGCAATAACCAACCTGATCTCCCGGTGGCTCAGCACTTCAACTCCCCCTCCCATTCTGAATTCGACCTTTCTGTCCTGGGCCTCCTCCATGGCCAGAGTGAGGTCCACCGTAAATTGGAGGAGCAGCACCTCATATTTCACTTGGGCAGTTTACACCCCAGCGGTATGAACATTGACTTCTCTAATTTCAGGTAGTCCCTGCTTTCTCCTCCCCTTCTCAGCTCTCCCTCAGCCCACTGTCTCCACCTCTTCCTTTCTTCTTCCCGCCTCCCCCCCCCCCCCCCCCCCCCCCCCCCCCCCCCACCCTCACATCAGTCTGAAGAAGGATCTCGACCCGAAACGTTACCCATTTCCTTCGCTCCATAGATGCTGCCTCACCCGCTGAGTTTCTCCAGCATTTTTGTCTAACCCTTAATGAAACATATCTTTTATATACAGAAATCAACGGTATCTGTCTGTGCGTTTTAACTTTTATGATCAAAAGCAAAAGATATCTGTTTTGGAAAACTGGTGCAAAATTCGTGTTAAATTCTCCCATTCTACTGTTTTTCCAGGAATCTACTATTCCAGAATCGTTTACTATTTACCATTACAATGGATTGAAGCAATCCAACCACAATGAAAAGGTGAGCTAAAAGTAGTCTTCATTTTTTATAAAAGCAATATAGTAGGCCAGTTGTGAAAAGAAGAAAAATATGAGATGAGGAGAGAAGATGGCCAAATTATGACCCAGAGGAAGGAATATGTGTGAAAGTGGACAGGGGGGGGGGGGGGGGGGGGGGGAAAGGGAGAAATAGGTGTATATCTAGGTGTGACACAGAGAAGAGAGGGGGATAAAGTAGAGGGGGGGAGGTTATGGTTTGTGGGTTAGTTACGGTGGCATAGCGATAGAGTTGCTGCCTTACAGCATGAAAGACCAGGTTTGATCCTGACTATGCATGTTGTCTGTACGGAGTTAGTACGTTTTCTCCATGACTACGTGGGTTTTCTCCGAGAGCTCCGATTCCCTACTATGCTCCAAAGACGTTCAGGTTTGTAGGTTAATTGGCTTCAGTATGATTTGTGAATTGGCCTTAGTGTGTAGGATAGTGCTAGTGCACGGGGATCGCTGGTCAGCGCGGACTCGGTGGGCCAAAGGGCATTGTTTCTGCGCTGTTTCTCTAAACTAAACGCAACCTAAAATTGGAGAATTTAATGTTCATTCTGTTATACAAGGTTATACATATTTAAAACAACAAATGAATTTTTTTTTTTTAGACTAATGATACACCAGTTATTTCACCTTCCTTATTATGGGAAACTTTCAAGGCATTTATCAGAGGAGTTATAATTTCATATCAAACTTTCCAAAATAAAAAAAACAATACAGAACAATTGAATTTAGAACAAGAAATTAGACATTTAGAGTTAGATAATGCCAAAGATCCAACCACAGATAAACATAATAAGATAACATTATTGAAATTTAAACTAAACAGAATTTTATCGGCAAGAGTACTAAGATTATTCCAAATTACAAAACAGGAAAACTTTGAATTCGGTGCCATAAAAGATCCAACCACTAAAATTAAATAAACGAATTATAACATTACCTAAGATAACAGAAGATTATTTTTGAAATTTAAACTCCAAAAACAACAGAACTTTTTTATCGGCAAAACTTGACCTCTCAGAACAAGAGGAACTAAGAGCTCAGATTACCAAATTACAAGACAGGAAAACTTTGAATTCGGTGATAAACCACATAAACTTCTAGCAGGTCAACTGAAAATACCAGAAAAGGAAAATACAATTACTAAAATTAAATCAGAGAAAGACAAATTATTAACATTACCTAAAGATATTAACAAAAGATTTGCTCAATTTTATCAAAATTTGTATACATCCAAACCAGAAACAGATGACATAAAAAATTACAAACTTTTTAGAAAAAACCTTCCAAAACTTGACCTCTAGAACAAAGGAACTAGGTTCATATAGAGATTAGCACTTGAAGAAAATATAGAAGAAACAATAAAGTCAGAAAAATGACTTTTGCGAGAAGATTGAGTAAATATATTAGCAAATTAATAAACCCAGATCAAACGGGGTTTATACCCAAAAGATACTCATTCAATAATCTGAGAAGCTTGTTTAATATAATGTACTCACATAAAACGGAAGAAGATGCATCAATTGTCTCTTTGGAAGCAGAGAAAGCGTTTGATCAAGTAGAATGGCATTATTTGTATAAAGTACTGCAAAAATTTAATATGGGAGAGAATTTTATTTTATGGGTAAAATTATTATATGACAAGCCGACGTCAAGAATACTAACCAATAACATGTTATCGTCAAAATTTCAATTATCAAGGGGCAATAGACAGGGATGTGCATTATCACCCCTGCTATTTGCCCTTGTGATAGAGCCTTTAGCAGAAAGTATAAGAATTCATCCGAATATTCGGGGATATAATACCAAAGACTCAAATAATAATATTTCCCTATACGCAGACGATATACTTTTATACATTACAAACTCGCAAACTAGTATACCAAATGTATTAAATTTAATAGAGGAATTTGGTTATTTTTCAGGATATAGAATAAATTGGAACAAAAGTGAAATCATGACGTTAAAGAATCGAGACACCTATTAAAATTCCCCTTTAAAATTGCAACAGAAAAATTCAAGTACTTGGGTATCTAAATTACTAGAAAATATAAATCATTATTAAATGCTAACTTCATGCCGTTATTAACTAAATTGAACGTGCTGATTAAATTCTGGAAAACACTGCCACTGTCCTTAATAAGTAATGATAATAATAATAATGCATTTTATTTGCTGGCGCCTTTCTGGACACCCAAGGACACCTTACAGGACATAAAATCACAATACATTTATCAATATTAAAATCAAGTTGATTAAAAACAAAAAAAACAAAAAAAATACACAAAACATTTTAAGTCATTAAAATCAGGGTGAACATGGTGGAAGTTATGTCGGGTATGCTAATCTAAACAGGTGTGTTTTGAGTTGTGATTTGAATTGATCGATAGTGTCCAGGTGACGGATGGGAGGTGGGAGAGTGTTCCAGAGACGTGGGGCAGAGAGCCACTGAAGGCTCTGGCACCCCTGGTGCTGAGTTTAAATGTGGGGACAGTTAAAATTGCAGCTGAGGAGGAACGAAGTGACCGGGAAGGAGTGTATGGTAGCAGCAGGTCAGAGAGGTATTGGGGAGCAAGGTGGTGTAGGGCTTTGAAGGTCACAGTAAAATCTAAAAGTAGAATAAATGCTATAAAAATGATCCTTTTACCACAAATATTATACCTATTTCAGTCAATACCATTATACATACCAAAAAATGTCTTTAAAAAAACTAGACTCTAATATTACAAACTTATCTGGGACTATAGATCACATAGAATTCAAAGAAAACACCTGTGTCAACCCAAACATGCTGGGGGACTTTCACTTCCGAATTTTCTGTACTACTACTGAGCAGTGCATATTAAAAATATAATCTACTGGTTGGACAGTTCTTCCCAACAGACAGAATGGATAAGAATGGAGAAAGAGGACTGTTCTTTTAATATAGGAGCGATCCTCTTCTCCACGATAAAATTGAACAGCACAATATATAAGAAGAATCTAATTATCCATAATGCAATACGAATTTGGAAACAAATAAAATTAACTTTAAAATTAAGAAACCTATCACTTTTAACTCCGATAGTTAATAACCCCTCATTTAAACAAAACATATAGTCATTGGGAAAGAATGGGAATTAAAAGGATTGGCGATATGTATGAAATGGGAAACCTGTTATCATTTCAACAATTACAATTAAAATACAAGCTGAAAAATAACCAATATTTTAAATACCTTCAGATCCGTGACTTCCTGAAAAAATATATTCAAGGATACCAAATTTAACTCTAGATTCATTGGAAGAAGCAATGAACATTAAGGCTGACTCAAGGAAATTAATATCATATTTATATAATAGTATTTTAAATATAGAATTACCATCGACAGAAGCACTTAGAGAAGATTGGGAATGAGAACTACTGATAAAAATCCCGAAAGAATCATGAGAAAAACATTTGATATGTATACATAAATGTTCGATTAACGTAAGACATAACTTAATTCAATTTAAAATTCTACATAGATTATATTACTCGAAAACTAGATTGAATAAATTCTATCCAAATACTTCCCCCATTTGTGACAAATGTTTATCTCAAAACGCCACTATAACACACTCTTTTGTCTCTTGCATAAAACTTCATAAATTTTGGAGCGAAATCTTTGAAATTTGTACAAAATGATTTAAGATAAAACTTGACCCTAGCATTGAAATGATTATATTCGGATCAATGGAAGATGGGAATAAACTGAATATGTTTCAAAAATCTTTCCTTAATTATGGTTTAATACTGGCAAAAAAATGTATACTTAAATTTTGGAAAAATACATCCATACCAACGTTGAAAATGTGGATTTCAAACATGTCGGAAACCTCACATCTTGAAGAAATGCGACTCCTCCTAACAGACAAAGCAGATCAATTCTTAATGATTTGGTCTCCATTTATCGACTTCTTACAAGCATATGGTGCAACATAACTGTAGAAATTAACTGTTTCAGGATCGGGTGAAGGGTGGTCAAGAATAATAAATAGCTATTTCTCCTTCAATCTCCTGTTTTCTATCTCTTCTTTTTCTCTCTCTATTTTCTCTCTTTTCTTCTTTCCTTCTTCTCACTGTTCGGTATCACACACTTCTCTATTTTTCTACTATTCTCTTTCTTTTCTTTCTTTTACTGCTATAAAAAAAATTAAAAAAGAAGTTGTACATAAAATGTAACATGTCAATATATATTAGGTATCTACAAGGTACCACATTATTGTACTTCTAATTAAAAAAAAAAATTTTAAATGTTCATTCGGTTTTAAGCTCCCATGCAGAATAATAAGTGCTATTTTACTTTGGAGTCACGTGAGTGACTACATGAAGACCCCGCCAGTACACATGCGTGTCATATCGTCTATCGCATTGCATTACGACTGGCAGGGTAAACGTGATTCTCCTGCCAGCAGCAGACCTGAGGTAAGTTTTAAAAAAAAACTTTTTCAGGTTTTTCATCTTCTTGCAGGAACCTCCACTTAGAAGTCCGGGGCAAAGTCGGGACAAAGGGGGAACCCCAGTCGGAGAGCGGGCAGCGGTGGATTCGCTTTCCGAGCCACTGGCAGTAAAACCAGTGGTTTCATATTGGTGCTGGCGACACCTGGAGAACCCACTCGGAAGACTGCGGAATGCAGTGAGCGGGGGGGCGGTAAGTCGCCTTCCGAGCCGCTGGCAGTAAAACCAGT
Organism: Leucoraja erinaceus; assembly: GCF_028641065.1. Classification (NCBI taxonomy): domain Eukaryota; kingdom Metazoa; phylum Chordata; class Chondrichthyes; order Rajiformes; family Rajidae; genus Leucoraja; species Leucoraja erinaceus. The sequence continues at coordinate 42,276,572 of NC_073378.1, read as the reverse complement.
GGCTTCATATTGGTGCTGGTGGCACCCAGAGCAGGATACCACCCACCCCCCCCCCCTGAATTTGCAAATCGCGGCTATCCCTTTTATAGGGACCGCGGGGTTATCCCGGCTGCAGTTACTGCAGGGATACCCGGCTCAAGGGGGGGGGGGGGGGGGGGGAGCACCATGGTCTAGTCACCATGGGGTCCTAGGACGCCCATGGCAGCACCTTATCGAGGGCTGCATAATGCATCTCCCTCGACAGGGGAGCATTAGGAGTCACTTCTGGGCTGACTCTGAAGACAGGGGTTTGGCTGAAGATACCACAAGTGTGCTCGGGGTGCAGGAACAACACAACCAGCAGCAGGAGAAGGCTGTGAATAACAACTACCAAATACCCAGCACCAGGGAACTGTATTTCGCTCAGTGCCCCTGCGGTGAACAGCTATCAGGGGGATACTGCCATTTGGGCAACCTGATGAAACAAGTCAAGAAGCTCGACAAGGGCCATTGGGCTCATGAAGGCCACATCATCACGCAAGACCTCACATCTCCAGCAGCAGCACCCACCAGCAAACCACGATACACTGAAACTGGTGAAAGCTTGAAGGCCGTACAACCAGGACAAAGGTCTTTTTAGGCCACAGCCCAGAACGACCTTCCTGGAAGATGCGCCAACCCCGTACTCGAGCTCCTCTACCTCCCAGGAGCAGAAGTGCAAAATCATGCACACATGGTTGAGGCAGCTCCTAGATCGGGTTGCATAAGTCCTCCCATTCGGATGTGGAAGGATGAAGCTGATTGAGGCAACTCCTGGAAGTTCCCCATCCGGCGGTGTGAAGGTAGGGAGCCACATCGATGATGTCTCCTGTCACGGATACAAGTTGGTAATATTTACACTGGTTTGAATATTTATCCTGGTTAGGGATAACATAAGATTAGTTTATACTGCACAACAGGCATGGTTGGAGTAGCCTTTCAAGGCAGGCTCACAATTATGGGAGATGTGGACTGATTATTGTCAACAGCCTCAACCCGCAAGTGCAGTATAGACATTTCTGAATAACTTCCATGAGATCATTTCCGCTCACAAGGTTCAGAGATATTTAAAATTTAACTGGATGAGGCAATGATACACTCAGGAGCGTTGCAAAATGGGTTAACTTCAGTTTCCAGATTATTTACCGAATCACTACAATCAGTGTTTTGATTGCACAGAGCTAACAAATAAGTGTTATGGCCAATCTGGATGATATTGAACATACTGAATTTTACTAAATTAGCCTTATCAGCCACATAGCTATATTTGATAAATTGGGGTTCTAACCCGTCCAGTTAAATTTAAATTAAGCTGATACCAACTGAATCCATTGATTATTGGAATACAATCAATCCATTTATTTGTCTGGGATTCGGCTCTGAGACAAAAGATTAGACATCTGCTATTCCCAGCTGAAACTATCAAAGTCACAATGGTGGACGAACAGTATTCAGCGTTGCTCCACTAAACCTTTCATCCGTAAATCTTCAGTCATTCACAAACTGATGCTATTGCTCAAAGATGGGAAATTTACTAATACCATCTCTAGTTACGGAGGCAGATGGGATTAGCACGAGTTATCAATTGTTCAGTCATGGTATCAACTGCCAATGGACACCAGGTGCATTCTGTGCATTAAAGTTGTGTGAATATGCATAATCTGCATGCACAAATCCTAGGTGATACACTTTGGTGGTGGAATATGTTAATCACTAAGGTACAATCAAATCAAAGTATCCGCATTTAGCACTGGTGTATTATCATGCAAATCAATGACAACACAGAATGAATGTGCGATCACAAGGTATTTAATGACATTGGATTGATGGAACACGAACGATCGAGATGCTTGCATCCAGGCTCAATCACCAGTTGCAAAAAATACGAGGCATATCAGTGGCGAAGGGTGCATTCTTGCTACACAAGGGAGGAATGGTCTTTTATGTCTACCTCCATTTGGCTTCATAGGACGGGTCATGCAAAATTCCAGCTTCCGGCTTTTTCGTAGTGCCTGCCTGGGTTATTTACCCATGGTTCCCGCTGATGTGGGGAATGAGCATAAAACCTTACATGGTTATTTCTGGACACAAAGATGCTGGTTCAGTTGTGATGTTGAAACCATCCTCTGCATGATATAATCAATTCATTGACTTACAGACTCTGAGAGACCGTTCCTGCGGCTCGGGTTGTCCAACCTAAAGCATTGGGAGTGCTCACTGCAGATTGCAGGAAAAGCATCAAATAGCAGCATTCCTCATAGGAGATGTGAAGTATTGTTTATGTTTCTTTACGTTTAACTTGGCACGGATGACTGACATCTTGAAATTCAGTTTTATGGGATTATAACATTAAGTTAATATTCCTTTTACTGCGCCTGAAGTACCTCCTCATCATTTTGCTGCGGGGAACATAAACCACTCTGTCCGGTCTCACCCTCTGACATCTAGATTATGAAGGGTATCGTCAACTTAAAACCTCCCAAGTCTAGGGACGCAGAGATATGGGTTGTTAACATTGTGCTACGTCACTTCGCCGATGGGCACCAACAACATCCCTGTCCTTGGTCAAACTCACTTACTAGTGGTTATGCCATGGTGCTGAGTACAGCGCTACGGGTCCAGTCATTGCTGCACTGGATAGGATGATCATATCTGTGGGCTATAATAAACATGTTTTGTTCATGATTAGTCAAGCAGAGTAGACAGGGACATAAGACCAAACTAGATGTTGCATATCCCATGGACCTTGGGTTGCGTGTAATCACGCATCTACACCAGTATGTCAAGGTCCCTAAGAGCCTTATGGACTCTGTCTAGCTATATTGTTAGTTACATAAACCGCATTAGAAGGAATCACTGCAAACCTTCTCCAGAGGATTAAATGGGTCTGGCATATACAGGAGTGAACATTGACATTTTGAGTCTCACTCCACCAGGACCGCTATACCTCAGCAGCAGGGTTATGGACCACATCCTAGCGGCTGCAGGATGGTCAAACTATTGATCTGTCCAAATATTCAGATCAAACATTGCCAGATCGGGGGTATTTGCCAACTCTATGTTAGGTATGTTTCCTCCCGGTTGAGGGAGGTTACTATTGCACTATTCATTAATAGCATCAACATGTCTATATCAATGTCATGTCTGAATGCAATATTAATGTTCACTCATAATTGGCCTACTGATGTAATGTATGATGCCTGGACTCGTTTCCACGGCATGAAATCACAGAGCTTTAAAATCTTCACGTCACTCACGTGACTCCGAAGTAAAATAGTAAGATTAAACGAGAACCTACCAGTTTGAAGTTTGATCTTTATTTTATGAGGAGTAACGTTGAGGGAATACGTGCCCTCCGCTCCCAGCCCTCTATCATAAAGGTCAACTGGTATTATGGTTCTCTTACTATGTTCAGTTCAATAACTGTTGTCTGTGATTTCACACCGCTGCTTTGAAGAATGACACGCATGCGTACTGGCGGGGTCTTCACTTAATCCCTCAACGTTACTCTTCATAAAATAAAGATCAAACTTCAAACTGGTAAGTTCTCGTTTAATCTTACTATTCTTCCAGTTTGTGTGTGGCCCTACTATGACAATGGAGGCGGTCCATGAGAGAAAGGTCAATGTGGAAATAGGAAGGAGAGTTAAAATGGTTAGCAACCCGGAGATCCAGCAAGCATTGGCAAACGCAGCATGTAGTCGGCAAAACAATTAGTTACCTTGTGGCCTAATAGTCATAGTGAAGCAGCGGTATAGTTGCTACCTTACAGCGCCAGAGACATGGGTTCGATCCTGTTTGTACTTTCTCCCTGTGATCTGGTGGGTTTTCTCCGGGTGTTCCAGTTTCCTCCCACACTCCAAAGACGTCCAGATTTATAGGTTAATTGGTTTCTGTAAATTGTCCCCAGTGTGTAGGATAGTGTTTGTGCACGGGTTGATCATTGGTCAGTGAGGACTCACTGGGCTGAAGGTTATGTTTCTGTACTCTTATCGCTAAAGTCTAAAGAAAAAATACACAGTCTTTTGCCCAGAGTAGGAGAATCGAGAACCTGAGCACATAGGTTTAAGGGGGGAAAGATTTAATAGGAACCTGAGGGGTAACCTTTTTTACATAAAGACTAGTAGGTGTACAGAACGGGCTGCCGGAAGAGGTAGTTGAGGCAAGTACTATCGCAACATTTAAGAAACATTTAGACAGATACACGGATAGGACAGGTTTAGAGAGATATGGGCCAAGCAGGCCGGTGTAAATGGGCATGTTGGTAGGCGTGGGCAAGTTGGCGTGAAGGGACTGTTTCCACGCTGTATGATTCTAGCCTCGCTTGGTCTCGTCGGTGTAAAGGAGACTACATCAGGAACACCGAATACAGTAGTTGAGGTTAGAGGAGGTGCATGTGAAGTTCTGTCTCACCTTCACAATTCTCACCTCCTATCCTTGCCTCACACTCAAATCCCCACGCTCACTTGTATCCACCTACCGCTTGCCAGATTTTGTCCTGCCCCACCCCTTCCAGCTCTCTCCCCACCTATCACAATCAGCCTGAAGGGTCCGAACCTAAAATGTAACATCCATGTTCTCCAGAAATGCTACCTGACCCACTGAATTATTCTAGCACTATATGTCTTTTTTGTAAACTTGCATTTGCAATTCCTTGTGTCTGCCTTCAGTAACTATAATTGCTTTCACTTTGGAAGCCATTGGTTCGAATATGTAGTCACATAAGTTATGTAAAGCTATATTTGGTTTTATCGTCTATATTGATCAACAAATATAACAAACGCATTATTATAAAGGCTATGAAGTTGTTTCACTGCATTAGCAATGAATTGTGCTACTGTTATCCAAATGACAAGAACAAAGATTCTGACAGCCATATTATTGCTGGTAGAATCATAGAGCACAACAGGAGGTCAAATGGTCCTTGATATTGGTGTGGTCTTGTTGAAAGAGCGGCCATACAGTCTTTAATTGAGCAGAATAAGAAGTTTTGTGTAGTTATAAGTTTTACTTCTGGAAACATTTAAACACCTATACCAACAATAATTTAAGTGGAATATTAGTAAAGTGGTTCAGTGTCGCAAACACCTCCAAAGGAGGTCACGGTACATTCTCCACTAAAGGAAAAATAGGTTGATTAAACACTTCTTCATTACCTTAAACAAACCGTTACCAACCACTGTGAATAATTAGGACTCCGCCGAAAGGAAAACAGGCCACAATTACCTTTTAGCATTTATCAGCGTCTTAGCTTGGAAGCTGAAAAAACTCGCCTCTTAGTTTGGAATCCTCGTGATCGCTTTCATTTCATTAGCTTTGTACACAAGGTCAAAGGATTAAGTATACCTTACACAGCTGTGCTTAGCATTAAAAGGGTTCATGATGAATGGCTATTTTTTGTATATGTGGACGTCCTTCTACTCATGAATGTAATATTTATTTCACGTGGGAAAGTTATGAGTTTATGACATGTTTTAACTATTGCCCAAAAATATAAATCAATTGCATTCTTTTTTTTAAATGTAGTAAATTTAAAACACATATATATTTGACCAAACACTTCAGCTTGTAGGGCTATTGAAGTAACATGTTCCTTCTTCAAAAGGTGATGTACGTCGAGGGAACTGCTGTTGTTATGGGCTTTGAGGATCCAATGGTGCGAACTGATGACACTCCCATCAAGCGCTGTTTGCAAACAAAATGGCCCTATATCGAGCTCATGTGGAATACAGACCGGTCACCCTCCTTGAATTAGTTCTAGAAAATCCAAGACCAAACACAATTCCATATATTATAAGCTGTACTGCTTTTGAAATCTGTACACAATTGCTGCTAACTGGAATGTAGTGTCCATAAAGTCCTTAAGAAACTAGACCTTAATTTTATTCTACTAATTACTATTGATAAAGGTCCAAGTCACTGTCCTTCGTTGCTAATCAAAAGATTATCCAAGGAAAAGGATAACATGCTGTCAATTTGACTGTGTTTAAAGGAATTGTTTATTTATATCATCCTGGAGATGTAAATCCACAATACTTTTAAATAATGATGCATAAGGAGTAATGTGCAGGTTTGGGACCTGAAAATCTGGGTCTGGTTTGTGCCACTAAAACTGCAGTGGAGCAGGACTCCTGGCTGATATCAGCCAAAACTGTAGATACCAATGGGATTCCAGAGGCCAAAAATGGATAGAAGAAACATTCCAAAACAGAATGTATTTCTCCAAAGGTTAAAGATTTTCAGTGAACGTAAGAAGATTAGTTCTTTGGTACCGGTATACATCCTGGGCATTTAACCAGCCCACTCCATAACGTATATCACTTCCCTGCTCAAGGATAAAATGGTGCTGGCTGGAATTTTCTGGCTCAACACAGGAGATCACTCGGATTTGCAAAAAATGTAATTGGAGGTAAGGATAGCAAATGAAATATTTGCCCTGCCCCATTCCCCCATACCACCTCCACCGCTGTAGAACCTGTGTCAGCTTTTAAATAGTGGCAGCTCACTGAAACCAGATTTAGTCCCAAATTGAAGCATTTGAATCAAGCGCACAAACTGAAAGCTCAAAATATTTACTCCCTTCAAGAGTGGTGTGTTCTCCAGAATAATCTTTGTGAAGGAATGTCTTCAAGGCAGTTTTTCACCTTGAGAATCATTTTGCAGAACCCAACAATGTAGTTCATGTATTTGGGTGTTTTGTCTTTTGTCACCTAAGGACCCACCACAAATAATGTCCATCAAGAATAATTAATTCCAATATGGTGTGCATAGTTAGAGAAACCTTAATTGCTGGTTGGATTTATTCTTGTCAGAGAATATTGTCAGTGGGGCACATGTGCTCAGACAAATGCTTTTCCGAACTGGCACAAAATTGCATGCTCTGGGTTGTAGGTATAATGGGAAGTGGGAGTTAAGTTATATGGAAAGTCTACCCTTTACTCCACCCCTATCCCATTCCTCTAGTTGCCCTGTAAGTTATAGTACATGAATTCCTCACGTAAAGCAAAAATAATCGACAAAACCCTGTATAAACTAGTGCAGTTTGCAGGTTTATTTATCATCAGCCACCCACAACCTTAACCAGTGACAGTGACTAAAAGCTTTATCTTTTACAGTGATCTCTTGTGAAAAACAAATTGGTGGATATGTTTGGGAGAACCGTTTGCTTCACCTCATTTTATTTAGTGGTGCATTGCAATATGCTTTTAACCACCAACTGAAACACTGGGTACGGTTTCCAAAACTTACTGGAATTCTGGAGTTTCCTTTTTTTGAAATGTAGCACAATGGAAGCCGTATAAAGATAAATTATAAAATCAAATTGTGGCTAAATAGATTGTACATTCTAAATCTATTCAGTGATTCACACAGCTTATTTCTGATGTTACCCAGATCTGTTGTTACATTATATTGCCAAGAATAATTTTCTTTTGTGTCAAAATTACACTGTTTGCCAGTGTTCATGTGTATTTAAATTCTGCTTGTTGTTAAATTGCATGAGAAATGAACAATTTATTGCCCATAAAAGACACTAGTTCTCTTATTTATTATGATTTGAGAGTTGGCCTAAAATAAAAATACAGTTGAAAAATGTTTTTGATTTATTTTCTTAATGCTGATTTTATGACTTTTATTACTTTTTTCAATGCTGAACAAAGGTATTGTAAAATTACTTTTCATTGATTACTAATTTTCCAAAAGAGTAATTTTATTTGTAAAGAATATCTTTAGCAATAAATGGTCATGTTTTGTTTTATTGAAGAATATTAAAATAATTCTGTTGACTCTAGAAATTCTCATTTTGTGTTTTTGTTAACAGCCAATTTGAAACGGATTTCCTAAGCAGCAGTGAATGATATCACATTATATAATTCCCACTATTCCCACTACAGTGTCTAATTAGACCACTGCCCTTGAGGTGGAAATATTGAGAATTCGTGGCATCCCCTGAATATTAGTGAGAGTATCAGCAAGCCAGTTGGACTGCCCTTTGACATTTTATTCCATTGACGAACAATATACAATATTTACAACTTGATCAAAGGTGTAGTCATATCTCCACAACTGTCATGCCATGTTTGTGATGATTACCTTGTTTATTCTATAAGGCACTGTTAATCCTCAATTTAACATTGAGATAAACAGATAATTGCGATAAATTGCATTTGGTTCCCTTGCAAAACAAAATCAAGAGTTTCTCCAAAAAGCCACATGAAAAGTCATTCTGGGTTTGAAGAAACATACATTAAAGCGCGATGTACATGGTTCCAACTGGTCCTTATTGGACTTGATTCCTCAGTACATCAATACTTGGCACAGTGGCTGGTAGAGCTGCTGTCTCACAGCGCCAAAGACCAGGGGTTCAATCCTGATCTCGGGAGCTATCTGTGGAGTTTGCATATCCTCCCCGTGACCATGTGGGTTTCCTCCAGCTGCTCCAGTTTTCTCCCACGGTGGGTTTATAGGTTAATTGGCCTATGTAAATTCCCTTTAGTGTGTAGGGAATGAATGCAAAAGTGATTAATTGATTGAACAAGTGTGTGTGAACAAGTGATTGATATTGGGCATGGACTTGACAGGCCAAAGGGCTTGTTTCCATGCTGCCCCTTTCAATTAATCTATACCCGTTGTACTGTGACATTCAATGACAGTAGTTTGCACCCAGAAGCTCCTATTTATGGCAGCAATAGTAGAAAAAGGCTTAGGCAAATAATAACGTAATTACGTGTGCACCTGATGCTAGATAAATGGCAGTAGAACTATTGCGACCACTATATGGGGAGTTGACCATTCAATTTATTGATTGGCACTAACTCCAATAGCAATGAACATAAGAGCAATCTTACTTCAGGTTAAAATCAAACTGTTGAATGATACCAGGGGTTAAGGTAATATCTGTGGAGATAGAGGGATGATTAGCCCTAGGTTAAAAAAAAAAAACCCTGGTTAACCCAGTTTATGCGCTGCTTACTGGTTGCTAAGTAGGTGCTACAAAATTCAGTTTCTGGAGTCCGGGAAAACATTCAGCAAGTCGGGCAGCATCTGTGCACAAAAAAGTGAGTAGGTCAATTCAGGTCAATGGCTTTTCACTATCACTGATAGAAGTTAAAGGTAAGGCTAAAGATGCAGAAGAAATCTGGAGGGGAAGAGAGAAGGGAATCTTCAAGGTTACACAAAAAAGCTGGAGAAACGCAGCGGGTGCAGCAGCATCTATGGAGCGAAGGAAATAGGCAACGTTTCGGGCCGAAACCCTTCCGTCTGAAGAAGGGTTTTGGCCCGAAACGTTGCCTATTTCCTTCGCTCCATAGATGCTGCTGCACCCGCTGAGTTTCTCCAGCTTTTTTGTGTAACCTTCGATTCTCCAGCATCTGCAGTTCCCTCTTAAACACAGGGAATCTTCAAGAGTGGACGACAGGATCAAAGGAAAAAGCATTGATAAAGCATGAATAAATGCACTAATGGGAACAACAGATAAGTTTGAAGAAGATGTAAATGAGGAAAACAGGCATAAAATTGCCAGTAATGCTGATTAAATGACATTTTTGAGCTTTTGGAAAGTTGCAAAATGCCAGAGGATGAATTCTTGTTTCAGCAGAAGGTACGGAGACTCAGTGGGAGTGATATTTCAAGGTGTTTTTGTAAATACTGTGTGAATTCAGATGCAAGTGATTAAATGATTCAGAAACATAGTGATTAAATTAGAATATGAAAAAAAAATTAGAATATGAGTGACCACAGTCCTGGAAATTCATTTGGAGATTAGTTCAAATACCACCATGACAGCTGAATAACCTAAATCCAGGTAATTAAATTAACCTGGAATAAAAAAGTTTGATCTTTCACAGTAACCATGAAACTAACACCTAGTTCCCTAACACCCGTCACAGAAGGAAATCTGCTTTCCATACGCTGGCTAACTTGTGACTTTAGCCTCTGCCCAGGGGCAATTAGATATGGACAGTAAATGCTGACCTTGTCATTCAGCTCACACAAATACATGAGCAAAGATTCCTGCCACTTAATGATTGATCGATCTATACCTCGCTCACAGTAGCAGAAAGTAGAGGCGTGCTGGAAGTCCCATGAATCAATGTGTACTGCTCAATTTCAAAATGTAACAACAATGATTAGACAGCTGCAAGTGGCTCAGGTTCTCCTTGCTTTTATATTTGGTTTCATGGCAGAGGTGGTGCAGTTTGTTTGAACATAATATTCCATCCTGCTGTTTCCCTTGGGTGGTCCAATATGACCATTCGACTTGCTCGAGAACAAAGGGACAATCGACAAAAAAAATTAGTGGTGGATTGCAACAACCCAACCAGAAAATTGCAGCAAATCTCTGGAATTAACTCAAAAGGAACAAGAGGAAAGGTAAATTCACCATGAAATGAGAATAACCTCCCTCAGTCTTTACAAACACTGAGCGCGTTTGCAACTTGATAGGATAAGGTTCCATTGAGCTGTCCAGGAAATAGTGTCCAACAGACACATTGGTGACAGGTGTAAAACCAAACTTTGAATATGCTATAGAAGTAACTGCAGATTTCTGAGCAATCCATGCAATGATAATTTGATTAATTGTTGAATGCAATGTATGTTCCAAGAATACTCAAGTTATTTGATGAATGAATGCAAAAGATCCACAACCACAAAATGATTGGACTTACAGCTGGATATATATTGGAAAAAACAACATGAACACTTACTCAAACCTTTACTAATGTAGTCATATGTCAGAAATGAATTAAAATATGTTAAAATGCATTATAATAAACAATTCAGCCTTGTATTTCTCCCATATACCATATAGACAATAGGTGCAGGAGTATGCCATTCGGCCCTTCGAGCCAGCACAGCCATTCAATGTGATCATCCCCTGTTCCTGCCTTCTCCCCATATCCCCTGACTCCGCTATCTTTTAGAGCCCTATCTAGCTCTCTCTTGAAAGTATCCAGAGAACTGGCCTCCAACGCCCTCTGAGGCAGAGAATTTCACACTCACAACTCTGAAAAGGTGTTTCCTTGTCTCTGTTCTAAATGGTTTACCCCTAATTCTTAAACTATGGCCCCTGGTTCTGGAGTCCCCCAACATCGGGAACATGTTTCCTGCCTCTAGCGTGTCCAAACCCTTAATAATCTTATATGTTTCAATAAGATCCCCTCTCATCCTTCTAAACTCCAGAATATACAAACCAAGGCATATAGTCCCGCCATCCCGGGAATTAACCTACGCAGCACTCCCTCAATAGCAAGAATGTCCTTCCTCAAATTAGGGGACCAAAACTACACACAATACTCCAGGTGTGGTCTCACTAGGGCCCTATACAACTGCAGAAGGACCTCCTTGCTCCTATACTCAACTCTCGTTATGAAGGCCAACATGCCATTCACTTTCTTCACTGCCTGCGTACCTGCATGCTTACTTTCATAGACTGATGAACAAGGATCCCCAAATCCCGTTGTACTTCCCCTTTTCCCAACTTGACACCATTTAGATAAGGCAGTGAAGAAAGTGAATGGTATGTTAGCATTTTTAGCAAAAGGATTTGAGTACAGGAGCAGGGAGGTTCTACTGCAGTGTTATTGGGTATTGGTGAGACCACACCTGGAGTACTGTGTACAGTTTTCGTCTCCAAATCTGAGGAAAGACATTCTTGCCATACATAGAAATTAGGTGCAGGAGTAGGCCATTCGGCCCATCGATCCTGCACCGCCATAGAGGGAGTACAGAGAAGGCTCACCAGACTGATTCCTGGGATGTCAGGACTTTCATATGAAGAAAGACTGGATAGACTCGGCTGGTACTCACTAGAATTTAGAAGATTGAGGGGGGATCTTATAGAAACTTACAAAATTCTTACGGGGTTGGACAGGCTAGATGCAGGAAGATTGTTCCCAATGTTGGGGAAGTCCAGGACAAGGGGTCACAGTTTAAGGATAAAGGGGAAATCCTTTAGGACCGAAATGAGAAAAACATTTTTCACACAGAGAGTGGTGAATCTCTGGAACTCTCTGCCACAGAAGGTAGTTGAGGACAGTTCATTGGCCATATTTAAGAGGGAGTTAGATGAGGCCCTTGTGGCTTAAGGGGTCAGGGGTTATGGAGAGAAGGCAGATACAGGATACTGCGTTGGATGATCAGCCATGATCATATTGAATGGCGGTGCAGGCTCGAAGGGCCGAATGGTCTACTCCTGCACCTAGTTTCTATGTTTCTATAACCTCACATTTATCCACATTAAACTGCATCTGTCATGCATCTGCCCACTCACCCAACCTATCCAAGTCACCCTGCATTCTCATAGCATCCTCCTCGCAGTTCACACTGCCACACAGCTTTGTGTCATCTGCAATACTACTATTCCCTAATACTACTTTGAATCCCTTCATCAAAATCATTGATACACATTGTAAACTGCTGCGGACCCGTTAATCCCTACTCTTTGTTTCCTGTTTGCAAACCAATTTTCTATCCATGTCAGCACTCTACCCCCAATACCATGTGCCCTAATTTTGCTCACTAATCTCCTATGTGGGACCTTATCAAATGCTTTAACCATATAATAACAATTACAGCACGGAAACAGGCCATCTCGACCCTTCTAGTCCGTGCCGAACACATAATCTCCCCTAGTCCCATATACCTGCGCTCAGACCATAACCCTCCATTCCCTTCCCATCCATATAACTATCCAATTTATTTTTAAATGATAAAAACGAACCTGCCTCCACCACCTTCACTGGAAGCTCATTCCACACAGCTACCACTCTCTGAGTAAAGAAGTTCCCCCTCATGTTACCCCTAAACTTCAGTCCCTTAATTCTCATGTCATGTCCCCTTGTTTGAATCTTCACTACTCTCAGTGGGAAAAGCTTTTCCACGTCAACTCTGTCTATCCCTCTCATCATTTTAAAAACCTCTATCAAGTCCCCCCTTAACCTTCTGCGCTCCAAAGAATAAAGCCCTAACTTGTTCAAACCTTTCCTGTAACTTAGTTGCTGAAACCCAGGCAACATTCTAGTAAATCTCCTCTGTACTCTCTCTATTTTGTTGACATCCTTCCTATAATTAGGCGACCAAAATTGTACACCATACTCCAGAATTGGCCTCACCAATGCCTTGTACAATTTTAACATTACATCCCAACTTTTATACTCAAATTCTGAAAGTCCAGGTACACTACATCTACTGACTCTCCCAGAAGATTAGTCAAGCATTAATTCCCCTTTGTAAATCCATGCTGAATCGGACCAATCCTCCCTATTTCATCCTTTATAATTGACTCCAGCATCTTTCCCACCACCAATGTCAGGCTAACTGGTCTATAATTCCCTGTTTTCTCTCTCCAGCCTTTCTTAAAAAGTGGGATGACATTAGCTACCCTCCAATCCACAGGAACTGATCCTGAATCTATAGAACATTGGACAATTATCACCAATGCATCCATGATTTCTAGAGCCACTTCCTTAAGTACCCTGGGATGCAGACCATCAGGCCCTGGGGATTTATCAGCCTTCAGTCCCATCAGTCTACCTAACACCATTTCTTGCCTAATGTGGATTTCCTGCAGTTCCGCCATCACCCCAGATCCTCTGGCCACTAGTACATCAGGAAGATTGTTTGTGTCCTCCTTAGTGAAGATGAATCCAAAGTACCTGTTCAACTCATCTGCCATTTCCTTGTTCCCCATAATAAATTCACCATTTTCAGTTTTCAAGGGTCCAACTTTAGTCTTAACTATTTTTTTTTCCTCTTCACATACCTAAAGAAGCTTTTACTATCCTCCTTTATATTCTTGGCTAGCTTACCTTCGTACCTCATCTTTTCTCCCCATATTGCCTTTTTAGTTATCTTCTGGTGCTCTTTAAACATTACCCATCCTCTTGCTTCCCGCTCATCTTTGCTACGTTGTACTTCTTCTCTTTTATTTTTATACTGTCCTTGACATCCCTTGTCAGCCACGGTCGCCCCTTACTCCCCTTGAAATCTTTCTTCCTCTTTGGAATTAACTGATCCTGCACCTTCTGCATTATTCCCAGAAATACCTGCCATTGTTGTTCCACTGTCATCCCTGCTAGGGTATCTTTCCAGTCAACTTTGACCAGCTCCTCCCTCATGGCTCCATAGTCCCCTTTATGCAACTGTATCACCGACACCATATTTTGGTCATTACCTCTTAATGGCTCCTTAACCTCAAGTTCCTTTATCAAATCCGGTTCATTACGTAACACTAAATCCAGAATTGCCTTATCATTGGTTGGCTCCAATACAAGCTGCTCTAAGAATCCATCACGGAGGCACTCCACAAACTCCCAACCTGATTTTCCCAGTCTACCTGCATGTTGAAATCTCCCATAACAACTGTAGCATTACCTTTACTACATGCCAATTTTAACTCGTGATTCAACTTGCACCTTGTATCCAGACTACTGTTTGTGGGCCTGAAGATGTCCCGTTAGGGTCTTTTTACCCTTACAATTTCTTAGTTCTATCCATACTGACTCCACATCACCCGTTTCAATGTCACCCCTTGCAAGGGATATGAAAAGCAACAGCTGCCTACTATGGCTCTGGTCCAAGTACCCTAAGAACTATGGGCAAAGCATAAGAATCATGTGGGATGTGTGTATTCAGCCCCTGAACATAAACTGACTATAAAAAAGGGAAGCTGCTTTGCCATGAATTAAAACAATATTGGCTGGCCCCGGAGGCTGAAGAAGGGACAGCTATATCTTTATGATTGACATGATTGTCTTTCTTGCAACGAGCACTATTAGTGAAAATGCAAAGTCTGTGTAATAGATCGCGAAAGTGGGAAGACGTAATGAATGGTGTTTTGTCTAAGACCTGAGAGCTTTTAAATTAGTCCTTTAGTACCTGATACCAATATTATTCCTTCATCTGTAACGACAGAAGCCAACACCTATACAGTAATTGACCTATGTTCAGCCTTTTAGATTCAGATTCAGATTCAATTTTAATTGTCATTGTCAGTGAACAGTACAGAGACAACAAATATATTTTACCCCATATCCCTGCATAAAGACCGATAGAGCCTATTGTTCCGTGGCTGCCAGCAGTGGTGGAATAACATTCCAGCCTGCTTACGCGCTGTAACAGCGAAGGGCTACAATTATAGAATGTTAAGTAGTGTACTAGCTGCTGTAAGGTAAACAAGCTTCTTTATCTGATTAAGATTTTGGGTTTGTGCCATAACCCCTTACGAGCTCAAGGACAGATTCAAAATCAAATTACAATCAGACACGTAGTGCTTCTAGTTCATGGTATTTTTTAACTTTTGAACTTATGGATCTCTTAAAGAAGCCAAAAACTAATCTGAAGAGCCCACAGTCATGGATAAATGGCATGAAGCAATTAAAGGGGAAATTTGTATGAGTTAATGTTAACAGACTGAAATGTATGAATTCTAAATAATACTCTTCATTTTTTACATAAGCTCTGCATATAGTTGACAGCTCCATTCTCAATTCGTGATAATTTTGTATGTTATCGTGTTAACTGATTTACAATTATTGTATATTAAAAAAACTTTCTTACTATGAAATAAGTATTGATCATAAAGATCAACAAAGAGGAACCTGCATTATAATAAGAAGAGTGTTGTGCTGAGATTCCTGATGAATCCTAATTTACCGCAGGCAAATGGGTCCGGTTTAGTTCGGCATCTTGGTCAGCAAGGACAAAGAGCCTGTTTCCCTTTTGTATGACTCTATAATCATTCACTGATTAATGCCACCATTGCACTATCCAAGCAAAGACCAATGTTGAAAAGTACTCTTGAGCCCTCCTTACCAAACCCCCTCAACTCACCAAAGCCCACTGCCAGAGACCACTGTGATTAAATTGTTCCTTCTATGCTCTCTGCTTTTCACTTTGACACTGGAATGATCTGAGTCTAGGTTAATTCATTCTAGGCACCATTTGCTCAAAACAGAGACTATACTATTCAATTTCAAGGCAGCTAATCTGGAAACACTCAACCGGTTAGGCAGCACGTGTGGACAGGGAATGAGACCTAACATTTCAGTTCAATGACTTTTCACCAAAATTGGGAAATACAATAGTTACAGAGAAAAACAGGTTGAAGATAGAGTAAAAATTGGGAATGTTTGTCCATTCTTTAAATGTAACATATTTGCTTCCCCACCTTCCATATTACTATGATGATTATTACAAAAATAAAAGTGGCGCAACTGGTAGAGCTGCTGCCACACAGCGCCAGAGACCCAGGTTCAATTCTGACCTTGGGTGCTGTCTGTGTGAAGTTTGCGGTTCCACACTTCTTCCCACCCTGCTTCCTCTAAGGACTCTATCCCCTACTCCCGATGCCTCCGTCTACGCCGCATCTGCGCCCAGGATGAAGCTTTTCATACTAGGGGATCGGAGATGTCCTAATTCTTTAAGAAATGTGGGTCCCCCTCTTCCATTATAGATGAGGCTCTCACCAGGGTCTTCTCTATATACTGCAGCTCCGCTCTTATTCCCCCTCCCCCTATTCATAACAAGGTCAGAGACCCCCTTGTCCTCACCTTCCACCTCATCAGCCGTCGCATACAGCATATAATCCTCCCACAATTTCCCCATCTTCAACGGGATCCCACCACTCACCACATCTTCCCATCTCCTCCCCTTTCTGCTTTCTGCAGATACCGCTCCCACCCAAACCACCCTCCCCGGGTACTTTCCCCTGCAACTGCAGGAGATACAACACCTGTCCCTTTACTTCCCCCCTCGACTCCATCCAAGGACCCAATCAGTCGTTCCAGGTGAGGCAGAGGTTCACCTGCACCTCCTCCAACCTCACCTACTGCATCTGCTGTTCTAAGTGTCAACTTCTCCACATCGGCGAGACCAAGTGCAAGCTCGGCAAACGCTCAGTCCATGTAAAACAACCTGATCGCCCGGTTGCTCAGCACTTCAACTCCCCCTCCCATTCCCTATCTGACCTTTCTGTCCTGGGCCTCCTCCATTGCCGGAGTGAGGCCCAGCGCAAATTGGAGGAACAGCACCTCATATTTCGCTTGGGTAGTTTACACCCCAGCGGTCTAATTTTAGATAGCCCTTGCTTTCTCCCTCCTTCCCCTCCCCCTTCCCAGTTCTTCCACAAGTCCTACTGTCTCCACCTACTTCCTTTCTTTCCACCCCCCCCCCGACATCACTGAAGAAGGGTCTCGACTATTCCTTTGCCTATTCCTTCTCTCCATAGATGCTGCCTCACCCGCAGAGTTTCCACGACATTTATTGTCTACCTCCCTGTGACCATGTCGGTTTCTTCCAGGCGCTCCGTATTCCTCCACATCGCAAAGATGTGTGGGTTTGTAGGTTAAATGGCCTCTGTAAATTGCTCTGATTGTATATGGGAAAGTGGGATAACATAGTATTAATGTGAATGGGTGGTCAAGATTGGCAAGAACCCAGTGGCCTGAAAGCCTGTTTCCATGTTGTATTTAAACTAAAATATTATTATGGATTTAAAAGTTGCTTTTATAGATTTGTAAGTATTCAATTTTAAAATGCAAAGAGTGCTTGGAGATATCAGATAGCAGTTAGATAAAGGAGTTGGCCTTTTTCAAAATGGTGAAATAACGCTGGTATAATCCAACCCATTGCATGAGGCTCCCGTGCATAGGATATGAAGCTGTATACTGAAAGATCATGAAACTAAAACACACACATGTGCTCACAATCAAACTACAAAGTACACCTTTCACCTTGTTATTGAGACACTTGAAGCCAGGGGGATTGGTGTTTAACACCTGTGGCACATGCTACACAAAAGATATTGCAAACGTGCAAGTCAATTTGACTTTGAAGTTAAATTAACATCACATGAACAGACATCCATAATATGTTTAGTCATTTATCAGTCTCCTTAGTAAGGAGATAGGAATCATTAATATTTTCTGAGAACAGGAAAGAGACTGACTGCAACAAAGGTTTGAGAGTAAAGCACAATACAACTGTTCAGGAAGAATTGGATGTAATAATGCTAATGCTTAATCATGTATGTCATTCAGCAGTTTAATCGTGTTACATCACTCTACTGATTTAATAGATGAATGCAGTTGCAGCTGAATATTTAGAGTCATCGAGTCATACAGCATGGAAACAGGCCCTTCGGCTCAATTTGCCCACGCTGACCAACAAGCCCCACCTGCCTGCACTTGGCCCATAACCCTCTGAACCTAACATATCCATGTTCCAGTCTGAAGGTACATGGGCAGGATAGGTAGCCTAGGTGAGTGCCCATTGCTACACTTCTATCTTGGAGAAAATGAGAGGAGTCAAAACAGCAGTTTTTGGGGGTGAGGCAGAGAGAAATTGATTGGGTCTCTGCTAAAGGAAAACATGCAGAGCCTTGAGACAATCTAGGTGGGGGATGAAGGTGTACTGGACGTTCATGGTAAAGATGAGGCAATGGTGCCCATAAATTGAAGGTTATTGAAGAGTTGAAGGGCATGAGAGGTGTCTTGGATGTGGGTTGGAAGGGACTGGATAGGGGGCATAGGATGGAATCAAGTATTTGGAGATGATTTCCGTGGGACAGGAGCAGGCAGCAACAATGGGTCTGCCAGGGCAGTCCTGTTTGTGGATTTTGGGAAGAAGAAAGAAGCAGTTCCTTCCTACACAATATATGATTACATTCGAGCCATTCACAATGTACAGATACAGTGTGTTAGTTCAGTCAGTGACACCTAGGAATAGACTGGGTGACAACCAAGAATAGTTTGGTGACTGCTGGGGAGACAGTTGACGGCACGGAAAGACGGCACCCGGGAAAGGCTGGGTTAGCACCCCAGTCTGTGTCTTTCATGAGAAAGACACCCAATAAAGCTACAGAAAGGCAAAATGAACCACCATGGCCTAAAAATCCATCAGGCGAGAATGAAATGCTCGGAGAAGGAGAAGAGGGGCAGCACACAGGCCTTGAACCTGGTGAGACACAGGAGGATTTCTGCAGATAGAAATGTCTGCAGACATTTCCGGCGGCTGTCACTCTACTCAACAACGTACGTCGGGGACTGCCAATCACCACCCCCCCCTCCCCCCCCCCCTGGCCACTGGGTTCTTGCCAATTATTATTATTTATTCCAGGGAGATGCTGCATTTCGTTGTCCTGTACTGTACACTGACAATGACAATTAAAATTTAATCTGAATCTGAATCTGAATCTGAGGAGCCCGGCCAGGACTCACCCCACAGAGCCCAGTCCCTCCACACACTAGAGTCTCCCAACTCCTGCAGAGTAGTTATTAAGAAGGCTGATCCGTGGGCGGTTGCTGCTGGGACGCAAGTCGGGGCCTGATCAATATCGGCTGGGTCGCCTGGGCGAGGGTGTCTGATGTTGTGAGACTCGAAACACCCGATGACCTCAGGTCACATCACTGAGGATGCATCCCAGCGCATCTAGAAGATGTATATTTTTCACACGGAGGTTCTATCTGCAGAAATACTCATGCGAAAGGTGCCTCAGTCATGATATTGTTTGGCAGCACTGCATCACTGGAGCACTGTTTTGGGCATAGTTGATCACTCAGCATGGATAAAGATCTTGGAGAAAGATGCAACAACATGGCCATATCTGAAGAGTCCATCTTCAGAAAGTCTTCAGAAGTATTACAATTAGTTTAATTTAGTTTTGTTTATTATTGTCACGAGTACCGAGGTACAATGAAAAGCTTTTGTTTGCCTGCAATCCTGTCAAACAAAATACTAAATGTGCAGCAACGGACTGCAGATGCTGGTTTAAATCGGAGATCCAGCATTTTGTGTCTATCAAAAAAAGACTATACGTGAATACAATTAAGCCGTTCATAGTGCACAGATAAATGATTAAGGGTACAATATTCAGTGCAAGATATAACATTTCAGTCCTAAGAAGTCCGATTAAAGATCGTTCATAGGTCTCCAATGAGGTAGGTGAGAGGTCAGGATGGCACTTTAGCTGATGAGAGGACAGTTCAGCCGCCTGATAACAGCTGGGAAGAAACTGTTCCTGAATCAGGAGTAATGTGTTTTCAAACTTTTGTACCTCTTGCCTGGGCAGAAGAGTTGTTAACCAGAGTGAGACTGGCACTTGATTATGCTGGTGGCCCTGCTGAAGCAGCATGAAGAATCGATGGAGTCAATGGAATGGAGGTTGGTGTGTTTGTGTTTGGGTTACGTCCACAATTCCTTACGATTTCTTGGAGTCTTGGACGAAGTTGTTCCTTAAACTAGTTTGTTTCCTTACTGAAGCTCCATAATTAACAATGTATTCACAAGTTTAGGATTTCCAAGGGGGTAGCAGGGGAAAGATAGCTGGCAAAGAGAGGTGAGGTGGGACAAAGCCCGGCAAGTGGTGGGTGGAAAAAGGTGAGACGGATTTTGAAGGATTTTACTCCATGAATGTGCCAAAAGCTGGAGATGAAAAGGAAACCGAAAGGAGACAGTTAAAGAGAGAAGAAGAGGTAGACAAATCTCCAGGGCCTGATCAGATATATGGGAGGACATTGTGGGAAACTAAAAAGGAAATTGCAGGAACCCTGGTTGAAATTTACGAGTCGTCCTTAAATATAGGAGAGGTGCTGGAAGACTGGAGGGTGGCAAATATTGTGCCTCTTATCAAGAAGGGTTGCAGGGAAAATGCTGTGACCCTTGGCCAGGTGGACTGAGGAATGGTTGATGGAATATAATACAGAGAAATGTGAGGTGTTGCATTTGGCTTTGCACAAGGGCAGGACCGACACAGTGAATGGTAGGGCTCTGGGGAGTGTTGTAGAGCAGAGGGATCTAGGAGTGCAGGTGCATGGTTACTTGAAGGTGGAATAGCAGGTAGATAAGGTGGTCAAAAAGGCTTTGGGCACATTGGCTTTCATCAGTCAGAGTACTGAGTGTAGAAGTTGGGAGGTCATGTTGCAGTTGTATAAGACATTGGTGAGACCGGATTTAGATTATTCAGTCTGGAGAAGGGTCTCGACCCAAAACGTCACCTATTCCTTTGCTCCATAGATGCTGCCTCCCCCGCTGAGTTTCTCCAGCATTTTTGTCTACACTGGATTTAGTATTGTGTTCAGTTCTGGGCACCAAGTTATAGGAAAGATATTGTCAAGCTTGAAAGGGTTCAGAGAAGATTTACGAGGATGTTGCCAGGACTAGAAGGTCTGAGCTAAAGGGAGAGGTTGAGTACGCTGGGTCTCTATTCCTTCGAGTGCCCGAGGATGAGGGGTGATCTTATAGAGGTGTATACAATCATGAGATGAATAAATCAGGTAGTTGCACAGAATCTCTTGCCCAGAGCAGGGAAATCAATGACTAGAGGACATAAGTTCAAGTTGAAGGGGAAAAGATTTAATAGGAATCTGAGGGGTAACTTTTTCACACAAAGGGTGGTGGGTGTATGGAACAAGCTGCCAGAGGAGGCAGTTGAGGCTGGGACTATCCCAATGTTTAAGAAACAGTTGGACAGGGACATGGATAGGACAAGTTTGGAGGGATAGGTACCAAAAGCAGGCAGATGGGACTAGTGTAGCTGGGACATGTTGGCCAGTGTGGGCAGGTTGGGTCAAAGGGCCTGTTTCCGCATTGTATCACTCTATGACTGTATAAGAGGGAAATGTAAAGCCAGACGGAGGGATATAGATGGAAGGGGATGAGGGTGGGCTCAGAAGGGAAATTAGTGACTTGTGGTGGGTGGTGAGTGTACGGAGGAGGGCAAAGGAACAGGAGGACTGGGTGGGAGGTGGTGGGAGAAATGGGTGCACACTGTAATGATGCCAAACAGGAAAAAGAGAGAGGGTTGGGGGGAAAGGTTATTTTTCATTGTAGGACAGTTGGGGAGGGTCATGTAGAAGTAAGGAAAAATTATTGGTAAGGTGGGACCAAATGCAGCGACATGCTGAATTTCCTCATGTTATGGGCTGCAGAATCTTGGGCGCCAGAGAGGCTGATGTCAGTGGTAAAAGATCAGGATGATCCCAAGCCAGCCACTGCAGAGCGGTATGAGAGGGAAGGCAGTTACCAATATGATATCCTTGCTCATCCATCAGCTGAGCAGTGGAAGATGGCAGGTTGTATGAGATATAAAGACCTAGCTAACCAAAATGTTCATAAGTAACTTGTAAAATGAAAATGTCCGATTAATAGTGATCCTCTCCATACCATAATCCTTAAAATAAATCATCAGTCAGGAGAGCCCTGAAGATGCACAAGACGTTTTAGTTTAAATTAGTAGCATAAGCTTTTCACTGTAACTAGGTACACATGACAATAAACTAAACCAAACTGAACTTTAGTTTAAAGTTACTGCATGGAAACAGAGCCTTCTGCCCTTTGAGTCTGCACTGACCACAAACACTAGTTCTATCTTACACATTTACAGTTTACAGAAGCCAATTAGCCAATTAATCCTCAAATCTGCAAGTCTTTGCAATATGGGAAGAAACTAGAGCATCTGGAGAAAACCCATGCGGTTAGATGGGAACATACAGTTAGCACCCATAGTCAGGATTGAACCTGGGTCTTTGGAGCTGTAAGGCAGCAACTTTACCACTGTGCCATTGTGCAGTTCTGAATTTCACGTACAGCACGTGGATGAATGACTCACTGCCTCAATTAATTTCACAGCTTGTTATAACATCGCTCCACTTCCTAATGAGTACATCTCACTTAAAGATTCAGACCCCTGCATGAGGATTATTTTCTGTGAGGATATCTACTCTGCAGATGTAACTGGTGATTGCAGTTCCCTCTGGCATACCTTCTGGAAATGTAAACATTCTTTAAGTGTTGCTCCATTCTGCAAGGTTTCTCACTCCTGCAGGAGACAACTGTTCCAGCCTCAGTACATGTGGTGGAACACATGCGCCAATCAGCCTTGCCAGTGCTTCACAATAGCCAATGAAGCACAAATAGCTCGTCCAGAAATAAAAGTCTGCGTATTAGCAGGTTTTTCCATTTTGATTGGGGGACTTTTAGGGTTGAATTGCTGTTTCTCCACCGTGCGAGGCGTGAGATTGCAGATTACCAATATTGCCCAAGATTTATTTCCTTCCCACCTAATCTTTTCCCACCGTGTCCTCTGGGCAGTTGCTGGTGCATTTTCCACAATGCTGGATGCCCTTCAGTATCTCCCCCAGCGACCTGCACATCAGCTTCCTATTACACCGACCCACCTTTTCATTTTCTACACAAACATGGTCACACTTGTCCAAGAGTAGTACCCATTTATAAAGCTGTGCAATGCATGGCAGTTATACTTCCAAGAAGCAAGGTGACAAAGCACCCCAATGATAGCTGGCAGACCATCTAATCACAGGGAGAAATGACAGAAGCTTTGTACTGCCCTCACACACCATGCACCACAAAGCCTGTTGTGTTGTAATTAAGAGCTGGACGACATGACAATACTTCCCACCTTAATGCAATGCTGCTGAGCCCATATCTTACTTACCAGACTTTGTCCCACCCCCACTGCTCTATAATGCTCCTACCACCACAATTGAGGTCAGTTCACTCATTCCTCCTCCCACAGCCAAGCATTCGGACTTTTCCTAGACTTAGTGGCTCAGCTATTCCCTGTGTAGCTGTGCCATTGAGAAGACCATTTCTCATCTCTCATTATTCGAAAACAGCACCTTATATTCCGCTTGGGTAGCTTATAACCCAACGATATGAACATTGAATTCTCCAGTTTTAGATATCAGCTTTCTTCCCCCTCCCTTTTTCCTGTGCCCCCCACCCCAGTGTTCACACATTTCTCCCACTATACTTCCTCTCTTTCTGGCTCTTTTTATAACCCCCCTTCCCACCTCTGTCTCCTTCTGCCTATATACCTCACCCTGGCTTTGCGTTTCACTCCTCTTCTCCCCATAGCTATCCCCCTTTTAAAAAATGTATTTATTTTTTAGAGATACAGCGTGGAAACATGATCTTCGGCCCCACCGAGTCTGCCCGAACCAGCGATCCCCGCATATTAACACTATCCTACACACACAAGGGACAATTTTTACATTTACCAAGCCAATTAAGCTACAAACCTGTACATCTTTAGAGTGTGGGAGGAAACCGAAGATCTTGGAGAAAGCCCATGCGGTCACGGGGAGAACGTACAAACTCCGTACAGACTGCACCGTAGTCGGGATCGAACCCGGGTCTCCGGCGCTGCAAGCACTGAAAGGCGGCAACTCTACCATTACGCCACCGTGCCGCCTTTTGTCTCCTTTTCATCTCTAGTCTTTGTCACCTGCTTCACCTGTCTGTCAATCAAACCTCCCTCACCTGTATCCACATTTCACTTGATAAGCCCTGTCTCGGCCGCACCTCACTGTTCCTGCTTTCTCCCCCTTATTATAGTCAGTGTGAAGATGGGCCGCAACCCGAAACATTGCCTAAGAATTCCCTCCACAGATGTTGCCTTACCCCCTGAGTTCCTCCAGCACTTTTGGTTTTGCTCTCACTTACCCTTGCTGCCAGGCTGGCAGCGAACTGTTGTCGACATACTGAACGCATTACGCTCTGCTCATGTTGTTCCCAGAGAGGATTGAATCCAGGTGTTTGGGCCGCATGTCGGTGCCCCTGCCAAACATATTATGAATAGTTGAAACCTGCAGTTTGTTGAGATATTTAATATTTGAAAAAGGTCTGGTTAAGCGCAGCTTATTCTATCAAATCTGTCATCTCCTGTTATGAGAATTCGATCATTAATCCCATTTCCATTCCTTCAGCTTCCCACAGTTGCACTGGGAAAGGTTAAAGAAATGTAAGCAATGGCTAGAATTTTAATGCCATGGTATCCTTGTCAGTAGTCAGGAGTGTTTAATTGCCATATGGCAATGGAACAATGAAATTCCTACTTGTTGCAGCTTTACAGGCACATTCATGCAAAGTACATAAATAAATATACAACAATCAATAATACCATACAATAATAATCAATAATACCAGGTAACCAGACCATAATAGTGCAAAAGTAAAGTATTTTGTGCAACCAAAAGAAAGTTATAGTATGTAGGCCATTGTCCCTGAGATAGTGGTTAGTGTTATGCAGTGTCCAAGAGCTTGATAGTTGCCAGGTAGAAGCTGAACTTGAACCTGTAAGTCATGGTTTCCAGGCTCCTATAACTTTTTCTCAATGATAGTAACAAGATGAGAGTGTGGCCAGGATGATATTGGTCTTTGAAAATATTAATTGATTTTTTGAGGCAGCGTCTCTTGTAGATCCCTTCAAAGGTCATCAGGACCCTGGCAATGTCTACCACTTTCTGCAGCTTCCTTCATTCCTGTATGCTTGAGCAATTAGTATGTTCTCTACCATGCACCTGTAGAAGTTCAATAAAGTATTCGGTGAACTATCAAATCTCCTCAACCTTCTAAGGAAATAGAAGCATTGATGATTCTATTTTTTTTATGATTGCATCAATGTGCTGCATCTAGGACAGACCTTAAGGGACATGCACACCTCAAGCTGTTGACTCTCAATGCCTTTCCAATGATGAAGACAGATTCATTGACCCCCCAACTTTCCCCTTCTGAAGCCAACATTCAGCTCTTTGAATTTGCTGACATTAAGAGCAAGATTGTCATTCTGGCATCATTTAATTCCCCTTCTGAATTCTGAATCATTGTTAGCCGTTATTCATCCAACAACAGTGGCATCATCGGCAAATTTAAAGATGGCAATTTAAAGACTGTGTCTGGTTATTCAGTATTCAGTATTTACTTTAATGTCATTTTAACTGAGTACTTACATACACAGATGAAATGAAAAAAATGTTTCTCAATCAGTTCCCATCAGTGCAGTTAATAAAAACAGAATAAATACATATAGTTTTAAAAATTAAAAACAGTGGCTTTGCTTTGACAGGTGCCTAGCTGTCAAAGTGTGAGTGAGGTTAGATGTGTTGGTTTATATTATATGGGGAGGGGACACAGTCCGTTACCTAGACAGTCATAGGTATAGGGAGACTAGAACAGGAGACTGAGCACACTGGCTTCAGGTGTTCCTGTGTAGAAGGAAATACAGATGCTGTCTTGTACAGAAAGATAGACAAAAAAATGCTGGAGTAACTCAGCAGGTCAGGCAGCGTCTCTGGAGAAAAATAATGTGTGCCGTTACAGATCAGAACCCTTCTTCAGACGTGCTCCTGTGTTGTTAGAGGAAGTGTTGTTGCCAATTCGTACTGATTGTGGTCTGCCGACGAGGAAGTCCACGTACTCATTGCCCACGGATTCCACTCTGCTGAATTTACCATAATCTAATCCAGAAGGCCAATCTAATCAGAGAGCCAAGTGACAAATCCCTGAGGTGCAGCAGTTCCTTAGCTAGGCTGCAATGTGCTCTACCCACAAAACCACTCAACTAGCAAAGTACCATTTCCAGATGTTCCGGTTGTCAAATCAGGGAGAGTTTTTAAATATTTTTGAATGTCTCTAACACCTCTGAGAGTCCAGGAGCGGGAAAGGATGCGGAAAGCTGTAACCACTGCCCAGTCCATCATCGGCTCTGACCTCCCCACCATCAAAAGGATCTATCGCAGTCGCTGCCTCAAAAAGGCAGCCAACATCATCAAAGACCCACACCATCCTGACCACGCACTTATCTCCCCGCTACTATCGGACAGAAGGTACAGGAGCCTGAAATCTGTTTCATCCAGGTTCAGAAACAGCTTCTTCCCCACAGTCATCAGGCTATTAAACTTGCCAACAAACAGACTTTGAACTGTAGCAACCTATTGCTCTTTATCTGCTTATTTATGTGTATATTGAACTGAACTGTTGTGTATTTTTGCTTACAATATTCTGTTGTGCTGCAGCAAGCAAGAATTTCATTGTCCTATCATGACAATAAACTCTCTTGACTCTTGACTAGATGTCGTTAAGGCAACAGGGTGGCACAGCAGTAGAGTTGCTGCCTTACAGCGTCAGAGACCCCGGTTCGTTCCTGGCTACGGGTGCTTGTCTGTACGGAGTTTGTACGTTCTCCCCGTGACCTGCGTGGGTTTTCCCTGGGATCCCTGGGATCTCTGGTTTCCTACCTCACTCCAAAGACGTACAGGTTTGTATGTTAATTGGCTTGGTATAATTGTAACAATTGTCCCCAGTGTGTGTAGGGAAGTATCAGTATGCAGGGATCGCTGGTCGGTGCGGACGCTATGTGCTGAAGGGCCTGTTTCCTCGCAGTATCTGTAAACAAAACTAAATTCAGAAAAAAAATTTCAAATTTATAATAATTTAAATAAAAGATAAGAAAAAATATTCAATAAATAAATAAAAATTAACTGAAACACTTAAAAAACACGATTAAATATTTGAAGAAATTAAATAGGCCACGTAATTAAGAACAGCCTGTTTTATTACTTCCCTTTATTCCCCATTGTCCTACAATCCTATGAGAATCAGTGGGCTCGTGTCATAGATCTAAAACATTTCATGATCTGAGGGTCAATTTGTGATGTCAGTGAGATCCTGTCCTGTCACTGGACTCTCCTCAGTGCAGCTCGAAATAACCCAGTTAGTAAGTTTCGGACTTTATTATTCTTATGGAGGTCCCAATCTTCTTGGTATTTGAGCTCAGTAGTGCCCACGGATCCTTCCACTGTTGATTTTGAACATTGAATTCTCTAGTTTTAGGTATCTAATCTGCTAACAACAACCCCCTTTATTCCCCCTCGTCCCCATATTCCTGGTCACATTTATAATAATTTAAATAAAAGATAAGAAAAAATATTCAATAAATAAATAACAATTAACTGAAACACTTAAAAACACGATTAAATATTTGGAGAAATTAAATAGGCCACGTAATTAAGAACCCCCTCTCCTGTCCCCTTCCCCCTATATTCCTTTTTTAATAAGTTCTGTCTTCATAATTCGCCATCCATTCTATTCTTATCTCATCTCTGTCCAACTATTTACCTATCAACCCCCCCCCCCCCCCCTCCCCCCCGCCCCACGTGTATCCAACTATCACTTGCCAGGCTCTCTTACAGCCTTCAACCCGCACCCTGACCACCCCCCCCCCCCCCCACCCACCTCCACCGCAATCAATCTGAAGAAGGGTCCCAAACCAAAAAATCAACTATCCATATTTTCCGGAGTTGCTGCCTGATCCACTGAGTTACTCCATCACTTTCCGTCTTCTTTTGTGAACTAGCATCTGTAGTTCCTATGTTGATTTTATTTTTGACCTCTAAGTCAAGTCAAGTTATTGTCATACGTACAAGTAGGGTGAGGTGGGCCTTCAGACTTCTGTACTGATGGTTCTGTACCTAAAGGTGATCTGCGGAGACCAGAAGATCAAAGTAACTCAGTTCATAGAAAACATGTAACAAGTACTTAGACGCTGCACATGTTGGTAACCTATTGTAATGGTCGATGATTTTGTAAAAAGACCCTCTCATAGTTACCTTAGACGTTTCCTTTCAGAACACATACTTAGATCACTTGATCATCCCTTTTCGATCTAATACTGTATCCACATGGAGTGAATACACTTTCATTTGTGTTCACTGATCTCAAACAGGCGTCCTTTCAGTCTTAACAGGGGTACAATGAGGGACAGATGTCCAGTATATTTGAAAAAGTGGTTCAATAATCAGAGATATTTTAAAGATGTTGCATGCTTCATTTTATTGGTAAATTTATCTTAATTGCAATAGTGTGGGTATCCTTAGCCTAAAGGGCCTGTCCCACTTTCACGACCTAATTCACAACCTTTTTTACTCATGGACATTTTTCATCATGCTTGAAAAAACACCCCCGACCTACTTGATGCCGCGAGTACCTACGACTAGCATCACGGCCTGCTACGACCTCCTACGAGCTCCTACGACCTTGTCACGAACATGCTGCGAGTATGAGTCAAGGGCAAACTTGGCAGAGGTCGTGAATTAGGTTGTGAAAGTGGGACAGGCCCTTTAGGGAAATCGATTAGGTGAAAGGAGGTAAGTTTGTCTAAATGCATTTATTGCCCGGGTCATGATCTGGAAACCGTAGAGATGTTTCTTCCCAGCAAACCTTTTTGTTTTATAATATACAAGAAGGTTCTTTGGCCCATCAATTCTTTGCTCGATCTCAAAGCATTCTCATCCATACAATTCTCTATCTTCAAACTTCCATCAATTCTCCCTGATTATCCTGCCATTAATCTATACAAAATGTTAATTTACAGTGGCCAATTAACCTACCAGCATGTCTTTGAGATTGAGAAGAAACCAGAGCACCACGACAAAATCTATATGGTTATAGGAAGAACACGCAAATCCACACTGCCGGCACATAAAGTCAGGATTGAATCCGAGTGGCTGGAGTTGTGTGTGGTGCAACACTGACTGCTGAGCTACTAAACCAATTGCAAAATTCTGCACCCACTCCTCATGATCCCTCTGCCCTTCAGCCTCACTAAATGATCCTGCATTCAATCCCTTTCCACCCTCCACGATCAGATTCCACTGACCAGTTGCATCCCCCTCCCCTGTTTTGATTTCCCTTGTGTCAGTCCCCATGGCAGGAGATCCACCTTGGTTCAGCTCACTGATGGTCTAGTTTTGGACAACATTTTTTGTCTGAGCAGCAGATTAAATTTCAGTCAGAAAACAACTAGGCAAATGGTAAAAAAAAAAAACCCTGCAGCTCATGATGTTTGCAAAGCTAGTACTTCTTTAATTTCCTGCTGTATTTGAAACCGTTTAATCTCTTCCCTGTATGGGGACCCGACTTTTTCCCTGTCGGGTCTCCGGTGTCATTGAGCCTGACATCATGGAGCCGGCGGCGGCCTCCAACCGGAACCAACCTGAGGGCTCCAGTCGTGGAGCCTGCGGACTCGCCATCGCAGAGCTGGCCGAATTTGGAGCGGGGAGAGCTGTTGTGGCGCACGGCTGTGACTCGACTTCGGAGCTTTAGAGGCTCCGGCCGCAGGCCCGGTGGACAGGAACATCAGGAGCTCGCAGTTTCCTGGTGGGAGACCGCTTTTTGGAGCTCCCACAATGGCAACTTCTCCCGTCATAATCACGGGGTTTAAATGACCCAGAGCGGGGCCTAACATCGCCCAGCATGGCTTAAACAGCCACGGGACTTACCATTGGCCGCCGGGGGCTTTACATCATGAGCCCATCGCCTCGACGCTGCAGTTGGACTGCTGGACTTCGGGAGAAGAACAAAGGGAAGAGATAAGACTTTTGCCTTTCATCACAGTGAGGAGGTGTTGGAGATTCACTGTGATGGATGTTTGTGTAAATTGTGTTAAGTGTGTGTCTGTTTTTTTTTTTGTAATGTCATGACTGTAGGAATTAGATTTCGTTCAAACCTTGTCTGTTTGAATGTTTGAATGACAATAAAAGGCATTCTATTCTATTCTATCCTATTCTAGTTATAAAGGGATTCAACAGAGAAACTGTTCCCAACTGTGGATGAAGTGCTACATAAGGTACTGATATTAGGAAAGCTCTCCATTATCTCAGCTCATTGAAAGTCAGACTGCTGTGTGGTCCT
The DNA here is from genome assembly GCF_028641065.1 of Leucoraja erinaceus. Classification (NCBI taxonomy): domain Eukaryota; kingdom Metazoa; phylum Chordata; class Chondrichthyes; order Rajiformes; family Rajidae; genus Leucoraja; species Leucoraja erinaceus. Next base: position 42,246,065 of record NC_073378.1, on the reverse strand, counting down.
GCTCTCTTAGGGGAATCAAAAATAATTGTCATATTGTTTACAAAGTGTTGGAGTAACTCAGCGGGTCAGGCAGAATTGTTGGAGAACATGGACAGATGACATTTCAGGTCGGGACGAAGGGTCCCAACCCTAAAAATCACCTATCCATAGAGTTATATGGCATTGAAATAGGCCCTTCGACCTATCCATGTTCTCCAGAGATGTTGCCTGAACCGCCGAGTTACTCCAGCGTTCTGTGTCCTTTCGTGTAAACCAGCATCTGTAGTACCTCGTTTCTATATCATATTGTTTACACCTGTATGAATTTTCTAGGAGATTTGTAATAGCAAATCATAATATCACCTGGTAGCAGCCAGAAATCATGCCAGAGCGTTTCTCTAGTCCGAGTACTGCATTCATCCACTGAGACATGCAATGGTCACCAAATGCATTGATACAAATCAAATTAAATGTAAAATCTCAGGTGGTGCAACATTGGTGGGGAAGGTAGGCAAAGGAATTAAGTGTAAATGTCATTATCACCAAGAAAACCAAACAAAAAAGATTCACAGACTTTCTATTTTGTCTCTTTGTAGATAAATTAATATGTGTGTGCAGGGTGTGGGGGGTAGGCGAGGGGGGGGGGGGGGAGGATGTGGGAGGAGGAGAGGGGTGTGTGTCGGGGAGGGGGTGTGTGGGTGGGGGATGTGGGGGGAAGGGGGCGTGTGGGGGGGGAGAGAGCTCAGAGAAAAGAAGGAGAAAGATCCATGGGGGAGAGGAGGGTATCACAGGGGAGGGGGGGCAGGAGCCAGTGAGGGGGCCCAGAGGAGAAGGGGCTGGAGCTGGGGGGCGGTTTGATGGGGACTCACAGTGGGCGGATCAGTAACTGGTCGCTCTCCTCCGCCGGGATCAGATTCTCCGCTTTCCGTTTGGCCGGCATCTCCGGCTCCGTGCTGCTTCTGGTCCATCCGACAATTGTGTTTGGTTGGAGCAGCGCGCAGGAAGGGGCGTCACCATCACGGTGACTGACAGGAGAGGAGACCAATCTGCGTGGCGCTGACTGACAGGAATGGAGACCAATCTGCGCATGTGCGATTTTTAAGATTTTTAAACCTTAATAACTTTTATAATATAGCATTGATCGGAACAAAACGTGTTCCACTTGAGCACAGGAGAATGTTGAGTAAGGTGGCGAAATATCGTAGCGCTATCCAGTACCGTTTTTGCGCAAATAGAAAAAGCACGCAAACTGGAAGAGCACAAGATCAGAGTTTGAATTATAGATAGATAGACAGAGATATGTTTTGCAAAGAATAGTACAGATATTTTAAATAAATTGAAGCATGCTTTCAAGATCTTAGCATCAACAAAGTTCAACATAGAGGCAGTTTCTAAATCAGTTATACAAAATAATTTTGCACAGTTAGGTAATGTAAGGGTTGGAGAATATGTATGAAGAAGAAAGATAGATCGATATTGTGAAACAGGTGATTGTGAGTCAGCAGCCTCTCCTGACGATTTTTTTTAAACGTCAATATGTATCTAGTTGCAGTAATGTTGAATGCAAGAATTCTACATATGATGAAACTGAGTTACTGAGGTACTTCATTGCAAAAGAAACATTCTGACAAGTGGTAAAGTAGGCGCCTCAAAAATTGGGCTGTCTTGTAAGCTAAATAAAAGTGAGGAATGAGTGTGCCAATTTATGGCCAATATTATGGAAGCACAAGAGTGCCTAGAAACAAACGAAAAGCAAAACAGAAAGAGCGGCATGGTGGCGCAGAGGTATAGTTGCAGCCTTGCAGCGCCAGGGACCAGGGTCCGATCCCAACCACGGGTGCTGTCTGTATGGAGTTTGTACGTTATGAGGTTATCCACTTCAGTGGCAAGAACAGGAAGGCAGATTATCATCTCAATTGTGTCAAGTTAGGAAAAGTATAATGAGATCTGGGTGTCCTTGTTCATCAGTCACTGAAAGTAAGCATGCAGGCACAGCGGGCAGTGAAGAAAGCTAATGGCATGTTGGCCTTCATAGCAAGAGGAGTTGAGTATAGGAGCAAAGAGGTCTTTCTGCAGTTGTACAAGACCCTTGAGAGACCACACCTGGAGTATTGTGTGCAATTTTGGCCTCCAAATTTGAGGAAGGACATTCTTGCTATTGAGGGAGTGCAGCATAGGTTCACAAGGTTAATTCCCGGGATTGCGGGATTGTCATATGTTGAAAGGGGTTAGGGGTTTGGACACGCTAGAGGTAGGAAATGTTTCCGATGTTGGGGGAGTCGAGAACCAGGGGACAAAGTTTAAATATTAGGGGTAAGCCATTTAGAACGGAGATGAAGAAAAAACTTTTTCACCCAGAGAGTTGTGAATCTGTGGAATTCCGCCTCAGAAAGCAGTGGAGGCCGATTCACTGGATGCTGTCAAGAGAGAGTTAGATAGAGTTCTTAAAAAACAGCGAGTCAAGGGGTATGGAGAGAAGGCAGGAACGGGGTATACTGATCGTGGATGATCAGCCATGATCACAGTGAATGGCGGTGCTATCTCGAAAGGCTGAATGGCCTACTCCTGCACCTATTGTCTATTATCTATTGTTCTCCCCATGGCCACGTGGGTTTTCTCCGAGATCTTCGGTTTCCTCCCACACTCCAAAGACGTACAGGTTTGTAAATATTGGCTTGGTAAAATGTAAAAATGATCTGTATTCGGTGGGCCTGTTTCCATGCTGTATCTCTACACTAAACTAAACTAAAAGATAATAAAAAATAAAGGATGCAATCAAGTTTGAATGAACTTTAAACACAACCCCTATAATTAAATGCACAATCACTATAATGCACAACCCCTATAATTCCTACCATTCTTCACGTCATGCTAATTGATGTGGACCCATTCCTAAGTCACGGGGGTACAATGAGATCACTGCTCTTTTGAGAGGGCAAGTCAGCATTGTTTTGGAAAGCAGTTTGAGAAACAGCAGCTCTGTTTGCAGTCCCACCAGGCTCCAAAAAGTGCCATGTGGCCCCCAGGTAGAGAAGAGATTGATTGCATTCGTCCTCCAACGGCCGGTGACAGCTTGCAGTTTAGTTTAGTTTAGTTTAGTTTAGTTTCATTTAGTTTTGTTTATTATTGTCACAGGTACCAAGATACAGTGAAAAGCTTTTAGTCAGCGAACATACGTGATCATTATCAAGCCATCCACAATTTTCAACACCAAACTGCCTTGAGATCGGCTGAAGTATTTTAAGGGCAAATGAGAAAAAAAATTGCACAAAAGCTCAGGAAGGTCCTCAACCCTAAATAGGCTCTCGTTGTGGAGTGGGTGGCAGGCAGAAGAACAGCTTTCCCACCCGAGCATACCCGAATGAATAGGATGGATTGATATAAGGCCATGGCTACGAGGCCACTGACACCAAGGACATTTCTAGGATTCAGTGCCATAAAGCTATTAATTTGTGGGCTAGCCATGATTTTGTGTTCATGCCTCAAGGAGATGATGGAGAAACTTGGATAGTTTACTCTGGAACCACGAAGATTGTGGGGAGGCTTGATAAAATGATTTAAAATGAAGAGAGGTATAGATAGGAAATCAATATGCAGGGAATGGAGCAATATGAATCATGTGTGGTAGATGATATTAGTTTATCTTGGTGTCATGTTTGGCACGGATGTTGTGGGGTGAGGTGGCTGTTCATGTGCTTGCTGTACTGTCCCATGTTCTATGAAGCAAATCTCTTGACAATTGTTGATATTGCCCTGAATAGACCCTGGACCAGTGCAGTCTATATTCCCTCCATTCTTCTGTTATCTGGTTACTTTACTACAGACAACAGGCTACTTGGATGATCCACATCTCGAGGATAACAATTGTTCAGAAAATACTGGATTCCACCTTTCACTGTCCCCAACAGCAGCAATTTGGGAACATGAACATCTATGTCTCTTCCAATAAAGCTGGAGGTACTTAGAGACACACAGGCTAAATTGTGTGGCAGTGGGAACAAGAAGGTATGAGGAATTCATTGTCACAGCCAGCTGTGGTAGCCAAGTCTTTGGGTATTTTTTTTAAGCACACAGAGATTCAAAGGTTACGGGATGAAGGCAGGAAAATGAGGTTGAGAGGGAAAGATAGATCACCCATGATTGAATAGTGGAGTAGACCCGATGGGCCAAATGGCTTAATTCTGCTCCTATAACTTATGAACTTATGAACTTATTGAGGGCAGGAAGACAAAGCATTAGATAATAGCCACTGGAATTTTGGCCTCCTGTTTCTAATCACAGTACCATTTCTGTATAGGCAGATATCACAGAACCTCAATGTCTGGCAACATCAGATATCGGAATAACATTGTGCTGCAACTATATAAATTAAATTGAACTAAATTGTTCTTGTTTGAAAATAGTTTGGCATTAAAGTATCCATGAATAGCATTTTAAACCCCGGCATCATTTACAAAATGTTGTTTACAAGCAGAATTGCAGACTGAAGCTTATTCATCAGAGGGCCTCCAGCTGATTTTAGATTAAATGGTGCTTGATCAGACCAAGTTCACAATGCAGACAGAGCCAAGCGCTGAGTGAAGAGCAATATATATCTGGCAACATTGGCAATCAGAGGACTATTGCTGCAGTGCTACCCTGCAGTGATAAGTATGGCAGTTGCTTCTTGTTAGCTGAACACTGGATAGGATTAAGCATTTGGAAAAATTACATTCATTTTCTTTTTGATAATTGCAGTATGGAAAGTTCTGGAATGGAAAAAAATTCACGTAATTATTGCCGCAACAATTATAGTCCCTCCTGGAACATAAAAATGATCACATTAACTAAAAAAAATAATTATTTGCAAATTAGAGTGTGGTCTAGCATGTCACAGAATTTTTAATTGTGACGTCATTGGTTGGAGATTGACTGGAGTTGAGATGGGGTGAAGAGGTTTTAGTTTATATGATGAAATTAAATATGCAATGACGGTAAATGAGAAGTTTTTCTGGTTACTGTTTGTTAAATCTGCTTCGATTAAGACTTATTGCTCTAACAGCCAGGAATATTGTACTAGGAGTTGATTCAAGTGGTCTAATTGTACCTGTGCCTGCAACTTGTTCTCACAGAGTAGCCCAGATTCAAGGGGTTTGATGGACATCAAGATATTTCTCAGTTTTTGCTGAAAGTGGGGAAACTGCCACTTTGGTGGATTTCTTAATGAAGCAAAAGAAAAGTGATCTGAAATGTTTCATATGGTTCTTTTGTTGGCTGAACCCATCCTTCCCACGTACTAACAGAGGAATGCAATGGATTTCACGTAGATGCTAACGTGCTTGTTTTTTTAAAGCTGCTAATCAGGTTTAGTTGGGAAATGATTATTTTCTTCTTGCAATTTTGATGATGGAATGAGATATGCATGGTAATTACATAATGTAAATGAACACTAGATGGACCCCTGATGGAGAAGGCACACTGTAACAATTATGCTCCTCTAATATTGCTCTTGCTAATCTAGCGTGTCTGCAAATACAATCAGCTAATTATTATGTGGTTATTTAATGATAACTCAGCACTGATAATCTTACAAAGAGGTGGGGCACATTCCTACAAGATCTCTGGATTTACTCAGTAATCCAAGAAAATGAACATGAATGTGGGGTTTTGAAGCAAACTGCAATACTGGAGACCGAGGAACTCGCTCCCCAAAGTTATAAGAAAACACTCCATGCCATGCCTCAGTGTTGGGCCAGTGTGAATACCAGTCCTTGGGCTACAAAAGTCTCAGGGTCAGCTGACCAGATTGTTTTGCAAGAACATCATTTGTATCCTTTATCAACCAGTAACCACCTACCTTTAATTTTGTGGTGTCAACAAACCTAGAAATATCATATTTAGTATTCCTATCCAAGTCATTGATAAATGTTGTGAACAGCACGCTCCAACACCTGCCATTAAAAAGCACACTGAGGCAATCAAGGTGCTTGTGACTGCCTTCGACATTAAGGTAACATTGGACTGAGTGTGTCAAGAAGTCATATTCATATAGTGATACAGCCAGACACTTGATCTTTGACACATACTGTCCATGCTGACCATCACGTAACCACAAATAATAATCCTACTTGCCAGCACTTGATCCACAGCCTCTTATGCCTTCTGCATGTAAAAATTCTTCCTTCCATCCCCCCCCCAAAATATCCCCTCTTGCTCCAAACATTAAACTCAAAACCTCGGGCTACAGGGTAATAAGAATAAGCCAGAAAGTAAACAGGTAATCATCCAGTGGAGGAGAGGAAGGGCACAATTAACTGGAAGGACAAAAAGATATAGAGTACTGTGTTATGTAGATTGAATGATATGAAATGGGGCGGGGAGAAGTGGAGTACAGGACCTGGGTTTTTCTCTCATTCACTCTCTTTCTGGAGTACTGATCCAGCAACATGAATTCAAACCCCACCAGGGCTGCTGTAGAAAGTTAATTTGGGTAATTAAATGCATTTAATTTTTTTTTTAAGGATTTCTGGAATTCTAACCATAGAACTACCAGGCTGTGGTAACAATTCAACTAGTTCAGGGAAGGAACTCTGAAGCCTTTACTCAATGTATCCTGCTTGTGATCCCACACCAATGATTTTTACTATTAAGTACCTTTAAGTAAATTCGCATTAGGCAGGAAATGGTGTTGGGTAGACTGATGGGACTGAAGACTGATAAATCCTCAGGGCCTGATGGTCCGGGGTACCCGGCATCCCAGGGTACTTAAGGAGATGGCTCTGGAAATCGTGGGTGATCATTTTCCAATGTTCTATAGATTCAGGATCAGGACCTGTGGATTGGTGTGTAGCTAATATTATCACACATTTTAAGAAAGGAGGGAGAGAGAAATCAGGGAATTATAGACCAGTTAGCCTGATATCAGTGGTGGGATAGATGCTTGAGTCAATTATAAAAGATGAAATAGCGGCACATTTGGATAGCAGTAACAGGATCGGTCCAAGTCAGCATGGGTTTACGAAGAGGAAATCATGTTTGACTAATCTTCTGGAATTTTTTGAGGATGTAACTAGGAAAATGGACAATGGAGAGTCAGTGGATGTAGTGTGCCTGGACTTTCAGAAAGCCTTTGATAAGGTCCCACATAGGAGATTTCTGGGCAAAATTAGAGCACATGGTATTGGGGGTAGGGTACTGACATGGATAGGAAATTGGTTGGCAGATAGGAAACAAAGAGTAGGGATTAATGGGTCCCTTTCAGAATGGCAGGTAGTGACTAGCAAGGCTCGGTGCTGGGACTGCAGCTATTTACAATATACATCAATGATTTAGATGAAGGAATTAACAGGAACATTAGCAAATTTGCAGATGACACAAAGCTGGGTGGCAGTGTGAAATGCGAGTAGGATGCTATGAGGATGCAGGGTGACTTGGACAGGTTGGGTGAGTGGGCAGATGCAATGGCAGATGCAGTTTAATGTGGATAAACGTGAGGTTATCCACTTTGGTGGCAAGAACAGGAAGGCAGATTATTATCTAAATGGTGTCAAGTTAGGAAAAGGGGAAATACAACGAGATGTGGGTGTCCTGGTTCATCAGTCACTGAAAGTAAGCATGCAGGTACAGCAAGCAGTGAAGAAAGCTAATGGCATGTTGGCCTTCATAACAAGAGGAGTTGAGTATAGGAGCAAAGAGGTCCTGAAGTTGAGACCACAACTGTGTGACCAATGAGGTCCCTGGTAAGACCACACATGCAGTATTGTGTGCAGTTTTGGTCTCCAAATTTGAGGAAGGGCATTCTTGCTATTGAGGGAGTGCAGCGTAGTTTCACAAGGTTAATTCCCGGGATGGCGGGGCTGTCATATGTTGAAAGAATGGAGCGACTGGGCTTGTATGCACTGGAATTTAGAAGGATGAGAGGATATCTTATTGAGACATACAAGATTATTAAGGGATTGGACACGCTCGAGGCAGGAAACGTGTTCCCGATGTTGAGGGAGTCCAGAACCAGGAGCCACAGTTTAAGAATAAGGGGGAGGCCAGTTAGAATGGAGATGATAAAAAACATTTTCACACGCAGAGTTGTGAATCTGTGAAATTTTCTGCCTGAGAAGGCAGCGGAGGTCAATTCTCTGGATGCTTTCAAGAGAGAGTTAGATAGAGCTCTTAAAGATAGTGGAGTCAAGCGATATGGGGAGAAGTCAGGAACATTGATTTTGGATGATCAGCCATTATCACAGTGAATGGCGGTGCTGATTCAAAGGGCCAAATGGCCTACTCCTGCATCTATTGCCTATTGTCTATTCTCACCTCAGAGGCAATTAGGTTTAGAGAATAAATGCCAGCATTGCAAACACACATCACAGTGGTGCAGCGGTAGATTTGCTGCCTTGCAGCGCCAGAGACCCAGGTTCGATCCTGACTGCAGGTGCTGTCTGTAAGGAGTTTGTATGTTCTCTGTGTGATCACATACAGGTTTTCTCCAGGTGCTCTGGTTTCCTCCCACACTTCAGCCTTGTAAGTTAATTGCCTTCTGTAAATTGTCCCCAGTGTGTGGGATAAGTACGGGTGATTGCTGGTCGACATCTTTTCACATTGTATCTTGAAACGAAACAAAACTAAAAATCATAAGCATAGTAAAGTGAACTAGGGAAAAAAACAATCAAAGCTGACACATAAGGTGCATAGAATATACACTGTGTTAAGAAACAGTCTAAATGGGACTTCAGCCAATTTAATGTCAAGAGACATTTCACATTATGGGAAAAACACGTTCTTCCGTCATTCCAGATTTTATTCTTTAGTAACACTAAGATGATTAAGCATGAAGTTTAGTTACATTTCTACATTTAACAAGTCAATGTACATTTTTGCTTCCATGACAAATGATTTTGGAATTAAGTTTGAATGTTAATTTAAAATGTTGGCGCTATTAAACAGATTTGAGTTTAGACTGCAGAATCACCAATGAGGTCAAGTCAAGGGAACAGCTACACATAAAGAGGGATTTAATAGTGGAGTTAAGAGGGGAGAAATATAATTTGGCTTCAGAATGAACATGAAACTGTTATGCAACAGTTGAAATCTCCGTATTGTAATGATTCTCGTAATTTGTGAAACCAAAATAAATTAAAAGTTTATTGTTTAATCTGATTTTCTGGAAAAACCTACCAAAGACTCATTAAACTTACCACTCCTGTATTAATACTGCATGTCTGAGAAACTGTTTCAGAAGAGTTGGGGGAAAACACATTAGCATGGCAAGATTTAATGTTTTACTTGTAAAGTCATGAGACCTGGGAAGAGAAACAAGTCAAGTCAAGTCAAGTTTATTTGTCACATACACATACGAGATGTGCAGTGAAATGAAAGTGGCAATGCTCGTGGACTCTTGTGCAAAAGACAAACAACAAAACAACCAAACAAATTATAAACACAATCATAACACACATATTCTTTTACACAATAAGCTGCCACAACGGCGACTGGACAGGGCCGCGCCATTTTTTTTTTTTTTCAAACAACAATTAAAACCCAATGCCCATCCAAAAGTCTCTAAAATGCCACAATCGTACAGGCCTCCACCGCCCTCCCCAGCAGTACATTCCAGTCATTCAACCATCTTTGTAAATATTATTTTTTACACAAAGATGGTGAGTGACTGGAACGTACTCTCCCTATACCACATCCCTCACCACTATCCTGGCACCCAAAAAGCCCTTTCAGGTGAAGCAAAGGTTTGTAGACACCACAGCTAACCTCGTCTTTTGCATTAAGTGCTCTCGATGTGGCCTCCTCTACATCGCTGAGCCCAAGTGCGTACTAGGCAACTGCTTAGCTGAGCACCTGGGCTCTGTCTGTCATGTCAGGAAAAATGTTCCCAATGTTGGGCGAGTCCAGAACCAAGGGCCACAGTCTTAGAATAAAGGGGAAGTCATTTAAGACTGAGGTGAGAAAAAAGTTTTTCACCCAGAGAGTTGTGAATTTGTGGAATTCCCTGTCACAGAGGGCAGTGGAGGCCAAGTCACTGGATGGATTTAAGAGAGAGTTAGATAGAGCTCTAGGGCTAGTGGAGTTAAGGGATATTGGGAGAAGGCAGGCACAGGTTATTGATTGGGGACGATCAGCCATGATCACAATGAATGGCGGTGCTGGCTCGAAGGGTCGAATGGCCTCCTCCTGCACCTAATTTCTATGTTTCTATGTTTCTATGGCCATCTTTCGAGTTGCAACCCATGTCAATTCCCTTCCTCATTCCCACACTGACCTGATTGTCCTCAGACCCCTTCACTGCCAGAGCTTGGCCAAACACAAACTAAAGGAATAGTACCACATGATCTACCTCAATAGCCTACAACCCGATGGCATGAACATTGAATTCTCTAATTTCAGGTATCCTGTCCCAGCTATCCTCTATCCTCCCAGAAGCCCCCACACACACACTTCTTTGCAACTGCACCTGCCAACTCCATCCTAGTTTCTTTCCCATTCCATCTGCTCATCATCCACATACCACCCCCTATTAACGACCCCTCCCTTTACTGTTTCCAACTGCCCATCCCACCTCCATTATTTTGTCCCATACTCTGCTTTTGTTTCCCATCAGATTACATCATCTGTAGCTCCAGGTTACCTCCATCCATCACATCCCAGCCTTTGGTGTTTTCTCTACCCTTATCTCTCCCACCTGATGTCACCCACCAATCCACCTTCCGTGTGCCAGCTCTTGCCTCACCCACCTCACCACTATATACTGGCGACATCCCCTCCACTTATTTTGTGCAGAGAAGGGTCTTGACCCGAAATGTCGATTGTCCAGTTCCCTCCACAGACACTGTCTGACCTGCTGGATCCCTCCAACAAAACACAAAGCGCAGGAGTTACTCAGCGTGTCAGGCTGCATCTGTGGAGGGATTGGATAGATGATGTTTCGGGTTGGGATAATACCTCAGAGGAACTGTGAAGATGGAAATAAGGTAATTATGGGAGATCGCACTCAAAAAGCTTATATTTATTTAATACCTTACCTATCTATCCTTGATGTGCCCCAATGTACTTCACAGCCAATTCATTGTATGGGACATGTGTGCTGAGCCTTCAAGTGATCACTATGACCCTGCAGGAAGTTTTAACCACGTGATCCAGAATAATAAAATCCTGATCATTTTATAGCACAGCAGGAAATGATCGACTTATATTGCTTATGCTGGCTATCATAAATAATCATGCACTTTAAAAAATTCTTCTCCACTTTTCCCCATGTGTTGTCGCTATTTTTTGGATACTTACTCCACTCATGGGTTTTGCCAAGATATTGTCAGATATAAAATAAAAATATGAAACCTTAAAAAACAAAATCATTTTGATAATGATCTCAAGTTTATTTCTTCCAGTCATTCACTCAGTACGAGTAAAAGATTAGGTGTAGTATCGGAAACCCAAAATGGAAAGATGTGGATGAGCAATGCACTTAGAAAAACAATTGAAATGCTTTTTCTTAATTAGTTTAGCTTAGGGATTCAGTGGGGAAACAGGCACATTGAGTCCATATTAACCATCACTGGTTAACCATTGTTCTCACTAGTTCTATATTATCTCACTTTCACATCCACATCCACACCCCACACTCGAGGAATAATTTACAGAGGCCAATTAATCTACAAACCCACACGACTTTGGGATGTGGGAGGAAACTGGAGCACCCGGAGGAAATCAACACAAGGAGAACGTGCAAACTCCACACAGAGAGCACCCAAGGTCAGATTCAAACCTGGGTCTTTGGCGCCTTGAGGCAGCAGCATCGCTGTGCTACTCGATGATGATCTATTCAGTTTAATTCAGCACTCAAACACAGTCAACTCACCCAAATTATTCTAAATCAACGACCACCCAACCTCCATGTCCAAATGAAGTCAGTTTCATAAATTCAAACAATTATCAGAAGTACATTGAAAATTGAGCTAAATCCCACGTAATTATTAATAACCGTTGTTTTTAAGGAGCACTGACCTTGATGCTTTCTCTTTAACTCCGAATTTGCAAATAATGCAGATGCCTAAATATTTCCTGCTCATGTGAGACATAATTTAAAATGACATTTGGAAATACAATACCTTCTATAATGAATATTTCCTGTTCCTGAAATTGCTATTTTCATTTGGATTTTAATATGTCAGGGAAAACCATTCATAAAAGCGAACTGCTCTATGATGTATTCTGAATTCTTACTACAAAGTAATTCCTTGCTAATATATTTTGCATATACTTTGTTAACATAAGCAACATAGGAAAAAAGTGCAGGAAATTCATGGAATATCTTTTACTTCAGCACATTTTCCTGCATTATCCCCACACCCTTTAATATCCCTCTCTATTCAGAAATCTGGCAATCTCTGTTGAAATGGTGGCATAAATACATTTGGTGGATAAATGTTTAAGTAAGAACTGCAAATGCTTTTTTCTCTGGATATCCTTTGGTGGATAAATGGTATTATTTAAAGTAAAGATTTTCCAGCAAAATTTACAAATCTGGAAACAAAGCCATGTATGAAACGTCTGATTTTGTTTTAACCAGCTTATTAAATTACCTAGAGAAAATAATAACAAAGGCTTTGATTAGATCATCAGAAGAAGGGTTTCAACCCGAAACGTTGCCTATTTCCTTCGCTCCATAGATGCTGCCTCCTCCGCTGCGTTTCTCCAGCATTTTTGTCTACCTTTGATTATATTCTTAGAAATTATTCCAATGGGAAAATTGTGTCAGAGCAAACTTTCAGGCTATGGCCCAGATAGGCTTGTGATCTGTGGTGTTCCACAACTATCAGCGCTGGGACCTATGTTGTTTGTGATATATAACCAATTTGGTCAAATTTGTAGCTGGCTGATTGGTAAGTTTGTAGGCAAAACTAAATTTGTGGAGAGTGAGGAAGGTTGTCAAAGGATTCAGCAGGATGCAGATCAGTTGTAAACGTGGACAGAACAATGGCAGATGGACTTTAATCCAGACAACCGTCATGTGTTGCACTTCAGGAGGTAAAACGTAAGGGGAAAATATACAGTAAATTACAGAAACCTTTGGAGCATTGCTGAGAAATTGGGGCGCAATTCCATGGATCCTTAAAAGTGGCAGCACAAGTAGATAGGGTGATAAAGAAAACCTAAGACATACATGCCTTCATCCGTTGGGGCACTGGGCATAAATGTCAGCAAGTCACATTGCAGCTCTACACATTTCTGTTTCTTGACCTGTTCACAGATTCCCAGAGATTCTCTACAAACGCAGACACATGGGGCAAGAATAGATGGGCATCTTCATTGGCATGAATGAGTTGGGACGAATGTCCTGTTTCTGTGTAATATGACCCTATGAATGTAAACTATGTGGTAGCTGTCATGTTGAAATAGTCACCTGATAACACTTAGGTACAGTGAAAAGTTTTTGTTGCATGCTGATCATTCAGTGGATTTATGAAGGGTAAATCATGTCTGACGAATCTTATAGCATTTTTCGAGGATGTAACTAGTAGAGTGGATAAGGGAGAACCAGTGGATGTGTTATATCTGGACTTTCCGAAGGCTTTCGACAAGGTCCCATATAAGAGATTAGTATACAAACTTAAAGCACACGGTATTGGGGGTTCAGTATTGATGTGGATAGAGAACTGGCTGGCAGACAGGAAGCAAAGAGTAGGAGTAAACGGGTCCTCTTCACAATGGCAGGCAGTGACTAGTGGGGTACCGCAAGGCTCAGTTCTGGGACCCCAGCTATTTACGATATATATTAATGATTTGGACGAGGGAATTGAATGCAACATCTCCAAGTTTGCGGATGACACGAAGCTGGGGGGCAGTGTTAGCTGTGAGGAGGATGCTAGGAGGCTGCAAGGTGACTTGGATAGGCTGGGTGAGTGGGCAAATGCATGGCAAATGCAGTATAATGTGGATAAATGTGAGGTTATCCACTTTGGTGGCAAAAACAGGAAAGTAGATTATTATCTGAATGGTGGCCGATTAGGAAAGGGGGAAATGCAACGAGACCTGGGTGTCATGGTACACCAGTCATTAAAAGTAGGCATGCAGGTGCAGCAGGCAGTGAAGAAGGCGAATGGTATGTTAGCATTCATAGCAAAAGGATTTGAGTATAGGAGCAGGGAGGTTCTACTGCAGTTGTACAGGGTCTTGGTGAGACCACACTTGGAGTATTGGGTACAGTTTTGGTCTCCTAATCTGAGGAAAGACATTCTTGCCATAGAGAGAGTACAGAGAAGGTTCACCAGACTGATTCCTGGGATGTCAGGACTTTCATATGAAGAAAGACTGGATAGACTCGGTTTGTACTCACTAGAATTTAGAAGATTGAGGGGGGATCTTATAGAAACTTACAAAATTCTTAAGGGGTTGGACAGGCTAGATGCAGGAAGATTGTTCTCGATGTTGGGGAAGTCCAGAACAAGGGGTCACAGTTTAAGGATAAGAGGGAAATCTTTTAGGAACGAGATGAGGAAAACATTTTTCACACAGAGAGTGGTGAATCTCTGGAATTCTCTCCCGCAGAAGGTAGTTGAGGCCAGTTCATTGACTATATTTAAGAGGGAGTTAGATGTGGCCCTTGTGGCTAAAGGGATCAGGGGGTATGGAGAGTAGGCAGGTATAGGATACTGAGTTGGATGATCAGCCATGATCATATTGAATGGCGGTGCAGGCTCGAAGGGCCGAATGGCCTACTCCTGCACCTATTTTCTATGTTCCTATGTTTCTATGAAAGACAATACATGCTTACAATTGAGCCATCCATATCATACAGATACAAGATAAAGGGAATAACATGAATAAAGTTTAGTGCAAGATAAAGTGCAGTAAAGTCCAATTTAAAATAGTCCTAGAGTCTCCAATGATGTAGATCCATAGTTGTTGGTAGGATGGTTCAGTTGCCTGATAACAGCTGAGGTGTGTGTGTATTTTTGCACTTCTATACATCTTGCCTGATGGGACAGGGGAGAAGGGGGAGTGGCCAGGGTGAGACACCTTCTTGATTACGCTGGTGAACTGGCCGAGGGAATGTGAGGTATAACTGGAGGGAGGTTGGTTCTGTGTAATGGTCTGGACTGCGTCCACAATTTTCTGCAATTTCTTGCAGTACTTGATGGAGCTGTTCCCAAATCATGCTATGGTGCACCCAGGTAAAATGCTTTATATGGCACATCTGAAGAGGTTGGTGGGTATTGATGAGGACATGCCAAGCTTCCTAAGTCTTCTAAGGTAGTAGAGGCGTTAGTGTGCTTGCTGGTGATATTTACTCCTAGCAATTTGAAGCTTTCAACCATCTCTACTTTGGCACCGTCAATGCATATGCATATGTGTACCGCTTTGCTTCCTGAAGTTGATCACTGGCATTGAGAAAAAGGTTATTGTCTCGACACCACGTCTCGAGGTTGTCAATCTCCTTCCTGTACTCTGACTCGTCATTATTTTATATCCGGTCTACAATGGTGCTGTCGTCTACAGAATTTGTAACTTGAATGGATTGCTACATGGATGCACAGTTGTGGGTATACAATGAGTAAAGAAGGGGGCTGAGAATGGGAAAACATCATCTTCATGCCACCTCCTCCACAGGCCCTCCCTTTTGTTCTCTCCTGCTCCCCCACCTACCCCTGCATCCCAAATCATGCTTTCCTTGTTCCGATGAAAGGATATCAACCTGAAACATTAACCACACATACGTCCCCAACCGTTGAGTATTTCCAGCATTTGCTGTTTTTATTTCAAGTTTCCAGTAGGTGCAGTATTTTGCTTCTGAATGCCAAGAGTTCTGTCAGTCTCACTCATTCAATTGCAAAATATAATTTGCAATAATTGCCATTCCCATTTGGCTAATACAAAAAAGTTGGCTGTCTTATTTGATGATGTTATAACTGTCAGCAGCATTCTTGTCTCTGAGTCAAAATACTATGAGTTCAAGTTTCAAGAATCGCAACTCTTGTTCGAGCCTGGTATTCAGTGAGTACTGTACAAGAGATAAATACCATCATTCAGGCGAGATTTTGAAGAGGCCTCTTCTGCTCTCTCGGACTAATGTAAAATATTGCACGGCACTGTTTCAGTGAATGGTTCGGAGCCTTGGTGTTTGGAAGTCCGTAGCATGCCAGCAGATACTAATCCGCCAGCGAACATCATTAAAACAGATCATGTTGTTATCACTTTACAGCTTGTGGGATCTTATAGGGCACAACATATCTTCTGTTCTTCCAAGGCATTCTAACTGTCCACTGTCTTACTTTAATGGAGTCTACACTTCCAAAAGCATCGGAAGAGAATTATGGGAACTATGAACCTCTACTGCTGCTGCATCTGTCCCAGCCGTAGGCCAGGCTGGCTCAGAGTGGGGAGGCAGCCGAACCCGGCCCCTGTTAGCCCCATGGATTGGGAATCGGAGAGGGAGTGGAGTAAGATGGAGGCAGATGTTGGACCAAGGTCCCGGTGAGAGGAACAGTGGGTCTTACCTTCTGCACCCACGAGGTCAGCTGCGGAAAGGTGACCCCCCCCTTCGCCAGAAATACAAAGGCTGAAGAGGGCTGGGCGTGGAGTGGGATATCGGATCGCGGGACGGCCGGAATGGAGGTGATAGTCTTTGTGGCCAGCTGTAGCTGGGACTGCAAAATGGCACCAAAATTGTGCCTCTTGCAAATAGGGTTGCCAACATTCTCACTCCTAAATAAGGGACAAAAGGTCAAAATATGGGACAAATTCCCGACAGCAATTAGTTGACCGACTCGGCCGCGGTTGGGTGAATGATGAGTTGGCCCGGGTGCTAGACTGCACACAAAGCCCAGCCGGCAGGCCAGCTGAGGAGTTTTGGCCCGGCATCACATCCAATTCATGAACCGATGATTGGCCATGAGAAGGAGGGGTGGTGGTGTCGGCGGTAAGCAAATGGCCGAAAGTCAGACAGCTGGCTGGGCTGCCGACCGACGGGGCCACGGGTAAGGCGCTGCTGCTGCACTCCATGGGCTGCACTATGTTGGGACGGGTGAGACGGGGCCAGACGCGGTGCTCCGACCCGACAGTCCCCTCGACCCGAGTTGTACCAGTCGAATATGGGACAAGGGCAGTCCCGTACGGGACAAACCAATGTAGTAGCCCAAAATATGGGATGCCCCGGCTAATACGGGACAATTGGCAACCCTAGTTGCATATGAACCCGGTGGGCTGTTCTGTACCGACTGGAGTGATTGACAATAGACAATAGAAAATAGGTGCAGGAGTAGGCCATTCAGCTCCTCGAGCCAGCACTGTCATTCAATGTGATCATGGCTGATCATCCACAATCAATACCTTATGTGTATTGTGCTTATGTACAGGGATTATCTTGCAGAAAATATATTTCACTGAACCTGGTACACGTGAAAATAAAGAAATCATTGACCATTGAACCATTGACCATTACTCCCAAATGTCTCTGTTCCTCAACACTCTCCAGGGTTCTACTATGTACTGAGCAGGAAATCACAAGGGCAGTAAAACACCAGTAATCCAGCATGCTTGGTATTTTGGAAATACCAAATTAGCAGATTTTCTGGAATGTTATTCCAATTAATACTCCAACCCACATTGAAGTCACTTATTTATAAATGCTATGCAGTAGTATAATAAGTATGGTCATTTCCACAAGCCAGGTGAATTCAAAGGGAACATGGAAATGGGACCTAGTGGAGTTTAAAGGAAGCGAGGAAATCAGGGGTCCCCTATGCTAAAAGGAGTAAGAAATCAGTTTCCCTCTCCCCTGACTCTCAGTCTGAAGAAGGGTCTCGACTCGAAACGTCACCTGTTCCTTTTCCCCAGAGATGCTGCCTGACCTGCTGAGTTACTCCAGTATTTTGTGTCTATCATCAAAGAATCAGGGCTCTGCTGCTTCATAGAGACTGGGGAACTAGGTTCCAGGTGTGTTAAAAAGATCACGGGGAAGTAGGGCCCTAAGGTTAAAGAGTATGCCGGAACCAGAGTCCCAGGGTATTTAAGGGAGTATGGGAACTGGAGTCACGATATGTCAACGGGGGTGTGGGAATCAGCGCTCAGTGAGCTAAATAACAAACCATCAGGATTTAGTTTAGTTTCAGTTTAGAGATACAGTGCGGAAACAGGCCCTTCGGCCCACCAGGTCCCCGCCGACCAGCGATCCGCACACATTAACACAAGCCTACGCAAGCTTAGGGACAATTTACACTTATACCAAGCATACAAACCCAAGCCAATTAACCCACAAACCAGTACGTCTTTGGAGTGTGGGAGGAAACCGAAGATCTCGGAGAAAACTCACAAGGTCATGGGTCATGGTAACGTACAGCACCCGTAGGCGGGATCGAACCAGCCTCTCTGGCACTGCAAGCGCTGTAAGGCACCAATTCTACCGCTGCGCCACCATACCGCCCATTTCTGAACCATCGGATAGTGGATTATCAGTGTTTCACTGCAGATGGTCTTGAAGGTGATTCAGTCCATTGAACCTCTTGCACCATTCAATCAGATAGTTGCTGTGCAACAAGCTCATGTTCTTGCAGCTCACGATTCCCCACAAGAATTTCTAATTTTTTAGCCAGTATGCTGTAGGGAAACATACCATTATAACGGAAAAAGTATGGGCTTGTTATAATAACATTGAGCCAGATAATTGGTGCACTAGTGAGTGAAAACAATCCCAACCAAAATACAGAGATTGTTTGCTGCGCTTGGTCTGTTCTTATTTATCTGAAGAGGAGGTCATACAGGGAAATGAGCCAAAAGTACAATATTGTGGAAATTACATGGGAGAGCTGTCATTACAATCATGGCTCATTATAACATTACTTCAGACCGCAGGGGGAGCACATTATTAACTCAGGGTAATTACAGGAGAAAAATATCAATGATGCAGACGAGCGTTACCTAAGCAGGCAAGATCATACAACATAAAACACAGAACAGTGCAATAAGCCCTTTTTTTGGGGACCAATTGGCCCAATATGACAATTTAATCTGCATGGATAAGGTCAAATCTATGCCAGGCCCTTCTGCCCACAGTGGGCATGCTGACCATAATTTGGCTGAAATCATGCTGACCAAGTCAGTATAGTGGGCTAGACCCATTTGCCTGCATTTGGCCCAAATCCCATTAAACCCTTTCTATCCATATATCCGTCCAAATATCTTTTAAAGACATAATTATATCCACTTCTATAGTTTCCTCTGGCAGCTCTTTCTGGATACAGACCACCCGAGCGAAAAATTTGCCCCTGATATCTCACTTAAATCTCACCCCTCTCATCTGAAGCCCAGGCCCTCTAGTTTTTGAATCTTCCACACTGGCAAAGGTATTGTGCACGATTACTTTATCCGTGACCCCCACCTTCAGTAAGGCCATTCCTCAGCATCCTACGCTCCAAGGAAAAATGTCCCAGCCCATCCAACCTCTCCCTAGCACTCATGCCCGCAAGCCCAGGAAACATCCGGGTGAATCATTTCTACACCCTGTCCAGCTTAATGGCATCTCTCAGCATTGTAGCACATTTTAGTGCGTTAGTTTCTTAGACAAAGACCAATGTCTCCAATGGGGTAAAGGTGTATCGAACAGTACCCTAGTTTATGGAAGGACCATTCAGAAGTCTCATAATGGAAGGGAAGAAGCTCTTCATGAGGCTGATGGTACTCACTTTCAATCTTCTGGATCTTGTGCCAGACATGGGCGGGGAGAAGAAGGAATGACAGTTCTTTAATTATGTTGACTACTTTTCTAAGGCAGCATGAAGTGTAGATGGAGTCAATGGTTGGAAGTCTGGTTTGTGTGTGATGGACTGGGCTACATCTATAATTTCTTGCTGTCTTGGGAAAAGCTGTTCCCAAACCAAACTGTGATGTAACCCAACAGTATGCTTCCTATGGTGCATCTGTAGAAGTTTGTAAGAGGATTTTGTAAGGGTCATTGGAGACATGCCACATTTCCTCAGTCTTCTCAGCAAGTTGAGATGCTGATGTGTGTCTTTGGCAGTCGCATCAATGTGATTGGTCCATGACAGATCATTGGTCATATTAATGCCAAGGAATTTGGAGCTCTCAACCATTTCCACTTCAGTATTATTGATGCAGATTGTAGCCCGTACTACACCTTGCTTCCTGAAGTCAAAAAACGGATACTAGCTCTTTCATCTTGCTGACATTGAGGGACAGGTTATCGTTCTGACACCATGTCACTAAGATCTCTATCTCCTTCCTGTACTCCATCTCATCATTTTTCATGATTTGGTCCACCATAATGGTGTTGTTTGCAAACTTGTAGATGGAATTACAGCCAAATTTGGCCACACGGTTGTGAGTTAAAGAGAAGCATAGTGGGAGACTAAGAGCGCATCCTTGCGTGTTGAGAGTTATTGTGGAGGAGGTGTTCTCACAGATCTGTGTACTGTTGAAGATTTCAATCTGAATAAGATTTCTTCTGACCCAACATAGTCTCCTGCAGTTCATTCTGAAGCATATGTGGCATTTTTCTCTCTTCCAGTAGACAGTATCTCTACCTATCTACCTATTCTTACTGATTGGGGTCTTCACCAGCAGCCATAGCCTGCTCACATGCATAATAATTCTATCAATAGTTGAAGGATATTGTGAGAATTAAATTAAAAAGTTCTATTTTGACCGGTGTAACTGAAGACTGGCTCATTTCTTTGAGAATCATATACCATAGAAACAGGCCCTTTGGCCCACCCATCCATGCCGACCTAGGTGCCCTTTCTAAACTAGTCCTATTTGCCTGCATTTGTCACATAACCCTCTAAATCTTTCCTATCCATGTACCTACCCAATGTTGAGAAATCAACCATACTTGTTTTCATTGGCAATTCTGATAAAATGTCTCTTCTCATAATTTTTTTCAAGATGAGTTGTTTTAATTGACATAAACTGTTTTCAGGAAACCAGTGACATAAAGATTTTTGGCTGCAGTGGAAATTACTGTGATATTTTCCAAATGTCTTTTACAGTTGAATGTTTCAATCAAAAGTTACCTTCTGACCCTAAATTGTCTTCTGTGGTCAATTCTGAATTTTCTTCCAGTAAACAGTATCTCCACCATATAAGACAAGTGATTATTGTGCTTCAATTATGAATCCAGCCTTGCCAAAGGAAGGCATGGCTAGGCAATCTTCAAACTTCCTTTTGGATTGGAGATTTGCACATAACGGTCCCTCCGGCTTGCATAGAACTAGCTGGTGGGGCTGCTGGTGGGGCTGCTGCTTTGTTGTACCAGAGACCCGGGTTTGATCCTAAATTTGGGTGCTGTCTGTGTGGGGTTTGCACGTTATCTCTGTGTCCGCGTGGGTTTATCTGTGGGTGCTCTGGTTTCCTCCCACATCCCAGAGATGTGCATGTTGTAGGTTAATTAGCCTCTGCGAATTGCCATGAGTGTGTAGGGAGTGGATGAGAAAGTGGGGTAACATAGAATTGAGTGAATGGATGATCAATGGCTGGTGTGGACTCGCCGGGTTGCATCTTCAAACAAAATTATACTAACTGCTTACTGTTGTTTTCACATCATTATGGCTCTTCTAATTGACCATCGCAATCCTCAGGTGTGTCAAGCACCACCAGAAGAATAGAGGAAGCTGCACTGGGATGTCAGGACTTTCATATGAAGAAAGACTGGATAGACTCGGCTTGTACTCGCTAGAATTCAGAAGATTGAGGGGGGATCTTATAGAAACGTACAACATTCTTAAGGGGTTGGACAGGCTAGATGCAGGAAGATTGTTCCCGATGTTGGGGAAGTCCAGAACAATGGGTCACAGCTTAAGGATAAAGGGGAAATCTTTTAGGACTGAGATGAGAAAAACATTTTTTTACACAGAGAGTGGAGAATCTCTGGAATTCTCTGCCACAGAATGTAGTTGAGGCCAGTTAATTGGCTATATTTAAGAGGGAGTTAGATGTGGCCCTTGTGGCTAAAGGGATCTGGGGGGTATGGAGAGAAGGCAGGTACAGGATACTGAGTTGGATGAGCAGCCATTATCATATTGAATGGTGGTGCAGGCTCGAAGTGCTGAATGGCATACACCTGCACCTAATTTCTATGTTTCTATGTTTCTATGTTTAGCTCTGGTTCTTAGAGTTGACTCCAGGTCCCTGTGCTTCCGCTAAAACAAGATAAATTTCCTGCTGATGTCCACTTAATGCCATACTTTAGGTTGACTTTAGGTTGAATATATTGGCTTGGTAAAAGTGTAAATTGTCCCCAGTTTGTGTAGGGAATCGTTAGTGTGCGGGGGTTACTGGTAGGCGCGGACTCGGTGGGCCGAAGGGCCTTTTTCTGCGCTGTACCTCTAAAGTCTAAAACGTAAGAATCAAAGAAAACGTTTTTTCTGGTTGGTAGGATGTAATACATGGTGTGCCACAGGGATCAGTTTGTTTGACCATTTACATAGATGACTTGAACGAAGCAATCAAAAAGAGTACACAGAAACCAGTCTGATTGATCTTTCTTTACTGCACCACTGAGACATCTACTCAAAGTATGCCCCCTTTGAAGAAGTTCTTTCTCCCACCGCAGAAACTGACTGACTCGTTGAGTTCCACCGGCACTTTGTTTGTCCAGAGACAGAAAAAAAACCCCGAGTTAACTGGTTGGAGAATTCATCGTTGAGTGCTTAGGGCTGCAATATGCCCAGACTGAAGATGAGGGGTTGTTCGTCAAACTTGCATTGGGGCTCATCATAACAGTGCAGGAGGACACAGATGGAACGGGCAGCGTGGGAATGGGTTGGTGGATATATAAAGTGACAGCTCCGGGTTACCCCTGCAAAAATGCACAGGGCAGAGAACCAGGGACTGCCGTTTAAAAACGAGTTACACGTTTTTTCTTCGCTCAGGTGGTGGACAGTCCTCTCAAAGGGCAATGGAAATAAAATCTCAGACTATTTAAAAAAAAAACAGAGGTGGGAAGATTATTGACAAGCAAAAGATTGGCGGGAGAGAGGAATACAGAAATTACAATCAGATCGACCATGAGTCTATTACGTGGAGAGCAGGGAGAGACGGGCTGAATGTCCTTCTGCTGCTCTTAATCCGTCCGCTGCTCCTAATTCATGTTTTGGATGTTGATATATTTAATCTTAGTGCTTAGAATCTCCAATAAGAGGAATCCCGAGGCTGAATCCCGGTTCAGGTCATTTCCAGCAGCTTCAGAAATCAGTTCAGATAATCTGATTTAACCTGCCACTTCTATTATGCATTTATCAATTGGTCCCACAATCTAGACATAGAACATTGTACAGAATACAGTCCTGCATAGGAACGGGCCTTCCGGCCCACAATGTCTGTGCAGAACACGATGTCAAGATAAAATATTTCCATGTGCCTGCACATGATCAAAGTTTGCGGGGTGTTTTCAGCATATTGTAAACAAAATATCAGGTTTCTATTATCCATGTTTGTTAAAATCATTATTCTAGTATCTCAATAGCTCATACTCCACCTATCCAAAAATAAGACTTCAATAACATATAGATTTAGGCGTGTCAAAATAAAAATTAAAGTTACGAGAAGATGCAAGTAAGAATTTCATTGTTTTGTTTCGGGATATATGGCAAATTGACTTTTGAAATACTTAGCGGGTCAGGCAGTATCTGTTGAAGAAATTGCTAATGCGTCAGGTCGACGACCCTTCAGCAGTTACTGATTCATTTCTCTGTGTTTTTTCAGCATGTTGCTTGTTTTTAAATCATATTTCTATTATTCAAAAATAGTCACAAAAAGCTGGAGTAACTCAGCGGGACAGGCAGCATCTCTGAAGAAAATGAATAGGTGACGTTTCGGGTCGAGACCCTTCTTCAGACTCATTATCATTATCCGATTTTGTTAAAGTCATATTTTCTACTTTTGCCGCTAGCCCGTGCTAAATAACGTCGATCTACTGCATATACAAGAGCAGTACTTTGTGAACAATTAAAAGTGAATTGGACCTGATAAGCAGAAGTGTGCAAGCAAGGGAGATTTATTGCAGAGCTAGTAATTCGCAAATCTCTCTTACGACGATACAATTGCAGTTATAGGTCGGAATTTGACTTTAGGAGTGAATTTGAGAAATTAGACGGTTATAAATCATTTCCAAACAAAAATATTGGCTGGTGAAAATTGCGCTTAAAAATGGCATGAGATGTAGTTGCCTGGTTTACAAGGAAGGTGTTAATGGGCAAATCAGTCTTGACGCGAACCAAAACTGTGGACCAAAATGCATCGATGGGTTTTCTCATTCCTTCTTCGCGTGTACAGATTCAACTAAAAACAAGATCCCACAATCCAATCTGAATGTTGTTGTTTGGGGTAAAATGACAGAACGAATCCCCTCCGCACAGCATTGCCCCGAGCTCCTTCATGCCACTTGGAGTCAACCATCTGTGGGATATCCCGGTCGGGGGTGGGCGATACATTTAAGTGAAAGATTGCCCGGGATTAGTGTGGCCACACTTGAGCCCGGGATAAGATTAGGGATTAGTTTTATAGTTGCTCTTCACCACCATAAAAGGACAGCTTTTTATTGACGCGGGCGGCGCGGGGTAGCCTCCTCCCTCCTTCCCTTCCCTTCCCGGTGCTGTCCAGATGAAGGAGGAGGGAGCCGAGAGGAAGGTCTGACTGCGCCCCCACCCACCCACCCACCCACGCCACTGACAGCCCGGGCTTGCACACCTAGCTCAACCCCCGGGGTGGTGGACACCGAGCCTGCCGGCAGCTCTCGCCGGGACCGCGATGAGCGCTCGCCGCCGCCGCCAGGAGGTCGTGGTCCGGAGCCAAGCGCTCTGCTCCCCGCCGCCGCCGCTGCTGCTGCTGCTGCTGCTGCTCCCGGGATGTGCTGCCTTCAACCTGGACACCGAGCAGCCCACTGTCTACAGCGGACCCCAGGGCAGCTACTTCGGCTACTCAGTGGATTTCTACTCACCCGTTAAAAACACGTGAGCAGCGTTGCCCCCTTTGATAAGCAACAAGGCAAAAATATACTTTAAAGAGTTGCCAAACTCCACATCTTGCTGTTGCAAAGAATGTTGTATCCTCCGCACCGCTTTCAACGATGAGTAGTTTAATGAATGTTCATTAGTCACTGATAGACCTGCCCAGTTATTTACTGGAGAGACAGTTGTTTGATTAACACTGATGTTAATAACCTGTGATTTAAATTTTAAATCTGTGTTTTTGTTTTGTTTGGGGGTCATCTGCAGTGTCAGTGTACTTGTAGGAGCTCCGAAAGCTAACACGACTCAGCCGGGGATAGTGGAAGGAGGAGCGGTTTACTTCTGCGGCTGGCCACCAGGAGGTGCTCCTTGCAGCCCGATCCCGTTCGACAGGAGCAGTAAGTGTAGAGTGCAGGCAGCAAGCCCTCGCCGCCGCTCCCATCCACTCTCTGACTTATTCATTCCTCTCCCGCTGAGCTTCAAACGGACCCGCTGTCTGTACAAAAGCCCCAGGAAAACCCCACTCGCCTGGTAGCACTTTACTTCTCCCTGCTAAGTTTTACTACGGGCGCAGGCAGAACTAGTACTTAAGATGCACAAGGAGTTCCATGGTCTCCGCACGTACTACGATTTGGTTCTTTTTCTATACCTTCTTAAGTAATCGTCTGCATGCAGTTTTAATTTATAGCAATGTTACAACATTTTGGGATTTAAAAATTCAAGTCTACAATTTATCCCATCAGATAAAGCACAAAAAGAAGTTTAATTTGACACATAATTCACTTTGATATCTTCAGTATTAAAAAAACGTTATGGCCATTTTCATACTCGGAAATTAGCATCTTATTCCCTATAGACCATAACTTTCTTAAAAATTAACAGAACTGAATGAAATTTTCAGTTATTATAGATTGAAGCATTCTGAAACAAATATGAAACAATGTTACTTGGATGACCTGAAATTAAAGCATATAATTAGTTAGTTACTTAATTGTAGCTAATTACAAAATTCAATTACTAGATCTAAACATCTATCCATTTCTTAAGAAAAGGTTGACATTTTTAAATAGCTGGTGTCCAAATAAAATGCACACAGGAATTCACAATATAACATGATTTTTAAATCTCATTGTCATGAGCTTATAGGCCAAATGAAAGGAATTTAATGTTTAATTCCCGTAAATTAATGGCCATTTAAATCATCTTGCGAGTGGGTTTTTGTAGAATGCGATCGATTGGAATGTTGTGGATGCGGCGAATTTGAACCTCATATCGGCAGGAAAACACTACGGATTCGTATGGGGCCAAATTCACATTTTCGCCAATTAAATTTGGATTAAAGTCATCCTAAGAAGCAAGTTTATATGTAAAATACACGACTTACATTATGTTTTGACCGCCACTTGAGATCCATCCCATTGTGGGCGTTCGAAGTAGCTTTTTTATTTTACTCCAGCGATTAAATTGTCCCGCGTTTTTTTTTAAACTTCCGAGAAGGGAAGTCGGAACTATTTTTCTGCATCAGCTAGCAGCCCGAGAAAATATATCTCGGACAGGCAGGAGAAAACGGCATTTTAATCCTACCCCCCACCCCCCCTCAAAGGCGGCAAAGTTGCGCACACGGCCAGTGGCAGAACTGCAGTGCCGCTGAAGGTAAGTATTGTAACATCGCTATAATTTAACCACTGCCTCTCAAACATGCAGTTTATATTCTATCTATACCTTGCAAATACGCAGTTTAATTTCTATCTACCTCGCAAACATGCAGTTTGAATTCCATTTCCATCTCGCAAACATGCAGCATTACTTTCATTTTTACCAGTAAATGTTGTGTAAAACATGTGTAGAGTTATCTCCACAATTTATTTCTTACCTTCAAGTCGCTTATGCATCAACTTTATTGCGAATTCAAATATGATAATTTGGCTGAAACTGATTCCAAAACTGATACCATTCATAACATCAGTTATTTAAATATGTTACAGTGCCCTCCATAATGTTTGGAACAAAGACCCACCATTTATTTATTTGCCTCTGTACACCACAATTTGAGATTTGCAATAGAAAAAAATCACATGTGGTTAAAGTGCACATTGTCAGATTTTAATAAAGGGTATTTTTAATATATTTTGGTTTCACCATGTAGAAATTACAGCTGTGTTTATACATGGTCCCCCCATTTCTGGGCACCATAATGTTTTGGACACAGCAATGTGATGTAAATGAAAGTAGTCATGTTCAGTATTTTGTTGCATATCCTTTGCATGCAATGACTGCTTGAAGTCTGTGATTCATGAACGTCACCAGCTGCTGGGTGTCTTCTCTGGTGATGCTCTGCCAGGCCTGTATTGCAGCCATATTTAGCTTGTGCTTGTTTTGGGGGCTGGCCCCCTTCAGTTTTCTCTTCGGCATATAAAAGGCATGCTCAATTGGGGCTGAGTTTTAGGTGATTGACTTGGCCACTCAAGAATTTACCATTTTTTAGTTTGAAAAACTCCTTTGTTGCTTTAGCAGTATGTCTGGGATCAACGTCTTGCTGTAGAATGAACCGCCAGCCAATGAGTTTTGAGGCATTTTTTGAACTTGAGCAGATAGGATGTGTCTATACACTTCAGAATTAATTATGCTACTACCATCAGCAGTTGCATCATCAATGAAGATAAGTGAGCCAGTACCTTCAGCAGCCATACATGCCCAGGCCATAACACCCCCACCACTGTGTTTCACAGATGAGGTGGTTATGCTTTGGATCTTGGACAGTTCCTTCTCTCCTCCATACTTTGCTCTTGCCATCACTCTGAGATGAGTTAATCTTCATCTCATCTGTCCACAAGACCTTTTTCCAGAACTGTGGGTGCTCTTTTAAGTACTTCTTGACAAACTGTAACCTGGCCATCCTATTTTTGCAGCTAACCAGTGGTTTGCATTTTGCAGCGTAGCCTCTGTATTTCTGTTCATGAAGTCTTCTGCGGACAGTGGCCATTGATAAATCCACACCTGACTACTGAAGAGTGTTTCCGTTTTGTCACACAGGTGTTTGGGGATTTTTCTTTATTATAGAGAGAATTCTGTCATCAGCTGTGGAGGACTTCCTTGGCCTGCCAGTCCCTTTGCGATTAGTAAACTCACCAGTACTCTCTTTCTTCTTAATGATGTTCCAAACAGTTGATTTTGGTAAGCCTAAGGTTTGGCTGATGTCTCTAACAGTTTTATTCTTGTTTCTCAGTCTCATAATGGCTTCTTTGACTTTCATTGGCACAACTTTGGTCCTCATGTTGATAAACAGCAATAAAAGTTTCAAAAGATGATGGAAAGATTGGAGAAAGGACTAGGTGCTGAGAACTCGCTTATACCTGCATTAAGGAGGCATTTAAACACACCTGATCAATTACAAACACCTGTGAAGCCATGTGTCCCAAACATTATAGTGCCCTGAAATGGGGGGACTATGTATAAACACAGCTGTAATTTGTACATGGTGAAACCAAAATGTATAAAAATACCCTTTAATAAAATCTGAGAATGTGCACTTTAACCACCTGTGATTTTTTTTCTATTACAAATCTCAAATTGTGGAGTACAGAGGCAAATAAATAAATGATGGGTCTTTGTCCCAAACATTATCAGGGCACTGTATATGTTTGCAGTCATGGCATAAAAATGTATCACCCCAACAACATCTCACATTAGATTAAAAAACATTGATTTAATTATATAAAATGAGAATGGAAAAGCCATTCTTCTCACTGCCTGAAAATTAGAATAGAGACGTGTTTTAAGTTATAGCTATTTATTTTTAAATAAATAACAGGCATTTTTGTTAAAAATTATTTATACAATTGCATCAAAGTGAAAGTAAGAAAACGAAAATGAATTTCATACATGAATTTCAGTCACGAGAAATAACAGTTTATAAATACTTAAACCCACCATAAAACACTGTTCAGTCAGTTTGTTTGTGTATAAATCTTCAAGTATCTTGTAAAATGATCTGTAAGTCTTGCTGGCAGAGTACACTAACAAAGCAATTTTGTGCAAGACTGGGGTCATCGGCTGAAGAAGGATAAGGTAGAGCAGGGATGGCAGATTGCTAAATATCTGATCACTGGGAAACAGAAGAAGCAGGCATGGTACTTAAATTGAATTTAACATCTGTTGACAACTTTTTTTATTACGTGCTTGAGTTAATGCTGTACATGGACAGTCAGGCACTCCTCCTGCTTAACAGTTCATAAGGAAGCTCATGGACAGGGAGTGAAATTGGGGAAGGTGAACATGTGGAAAATGAGTTTGCTTCAAAAAGAGAGGGGTTGAGGAATTGTCTGCTTTTTATTAAAGACTGAAAAGCATCATAATTGGAGCTGATTTTTTAACCAGATGGTTCCTTTTATGTTGACATCTGCAAAGTATACGTTGAACAAAGTTGCAGAGATATATTGGGGGTGTGTACATATAATTAAATCACGAACAAGGACATATTCTTGAAAAAGCAATGAGGGAAATCCATATTCTGTCAGCAAAAAAGTAATGTTTTAGTATTTTAGTATGTCGCATTTAAATCATCTGAAAACATTGGAGCCTAAGAACATAAGGGATAGAAACAGGAACAGGTCATTTGTCAGGCGAATTCTCTGGAGAAAAAGGATGGGTTTTGGGTCGGAACCCTTCTTCAGACTTGTCCCAGCTCACTTAGGTGGTGAATTCCAGGGATCCACTACACTATCAATGAATGATTCGTTCTCATCTCAGTCTTGGATGCCCAACTACTTATTTTGTGACTCCAGACAAGGCAAATATACACTCCACATTTCCTTCTTAACCTGTCAATCCCAGTAAGAATCTTGTTTGTTCCATTAAGATCGCAAATAAATATTTGAAAGTATCATCCCAGCATTGATACGTGGAAAAATGTGTTTATTATAATTTGTAATTGACAAAACAGAGCTTTACATTTTTGATGTTAACCATATAACAATTACAGCAAGGAAACAGGCTATCTCGGCCCTTCTAGTCCATGCTGAACACTTACTCTCACCTAGTCCCATCTGCCTGCACTCAGACCATAACCCTCCATTCCTTTCCCGTCCATATACCTATCCAATTTATTTTTAAATGATAAAATCGAACCTGCCTCCACCACTTCCACTGGAAGCTCATTCCACACAGCCACTGAGTAAAGAAATTCCCCCTCATGTTACCCCTAAACTTTTGTCCCTTAATTCTCAAATCATGTCCTCTTGTTTGAATCTTCCCTACTCTCAATAGAAAAAGCTTATCCACGTCAACTTTGTTTATCCCTCTCATAATTTTAAAGATCTCTATCAAGTCCCTCCTTAACCTTCTGCGCTCCAAAGAATAAAGATCTAACTTGTTCAACCTTTCTCTGTAACATTAGGTGCTGAAACCCAGGCAACATTCTAGTAAATCTCCTCTGTACTCTCTCTATTCTGTTGACATCTTTCCTATAATATGTTAGCAAAATCTCTCATCGTAAAAATGACACTAAATACAAAATAATGTTCCCCGTGATTGATGATTCTTATTAATGCAGAAGAAGTTGTGATTTTAAATGGTGAGATTGATTTAAAATAGTGTGACAATGCGATTGTATACTTATGACCGGTGACAGAGAATCTTGGACATGAAACATTAGCTTTGTTTCTCTTTTCACTTGACCTGCTGAGTGTTTCCATCGTGTTCTGTTTTTATACGTAATCATATAATGTGCAAAATATCTCAGTGAAACAAAATAGTATGAACATTATAAATTCAATCTCATTTCAATGTTTTACTGCCTGTAAAAGAAAATCTTAACACACTTGAAGGCAAGCATAATATCTCTTTCAAATGTCAGGTAACAGAATCATCAGGATTAATGGCACAAGGGAACCTGTTGAATTCAAGTCCAATCAATGGTTTGGAGCCACAGTTAGATCCCATAAAGAAAGTGTTGTGGTAAGTAATTGGAACTTTATGTCACAGCGTCTTGGATCAGTTGGTTGTGTGTCTGATATTTTGTATTCTTAGTTAGCTATGTTACTGGTTCTTGCTACTGAAATTTGAGAATGGTAAATAAGATTGTATGTTACCTATTTCTTTAGGGTCACATTGTAAAAATGTTGTACGCGGCAGAAAAATGAATCACTGGAGTGTTGTAAAGTTCAGATCTGTTTTCCACCTTCTTGGTTACCATTTGTTTTGTTTCATTTTTACAAAAGCAGAAACTATGAACCTAGTATTCATTGGACCGCTTTATGAATTGGCTGAATGAATAAATTAACAAATCTGCAGATGATAAAGCTGATATTCTCAAATAAACTTCATTATCTACTAGTTGTTGATATTTTGTGTGAATCTTCCCTATTATATGTTGTATTTTTTTCTTTCAAAGATGTAAAATAGATCTTTATGATATAAAGCCTGTATATGGAATGTTTAACTTACAATGACACATTTGCTGTGGAAGGACTTTGGTGATTTTTAATTTGGGAAAAATTACTGGGTGAAGGGTCAATGGGGAAAGACCGGAATCTAGGGTCCGTCTGCTGCTGGACATGGAAGGCCTGAGTCTGGTAGTGACACCCCTCACACAAAGGAAAGGATATGAAGCCAGGGGGTCCACATGAATGGCAAAGGTGTTTTGAGTACTACTACCGAGTATTAAATTAGCAATATTGAACATACAGACACTATGAATGTATTAAGAGTTTTTGCATGTTTTTGGTTTTGTGTTTTTTTAATTACGAATAACGTTTATTTTTGAAATAAGAAAGAACTGGGTGAAATCATACCAATGCAAGCACGTTTGGGGTGGAATGGTGGCACAGTGGTAGAGTTGCTGCCTCACAGCACCAGAGATCGGGTTCAGTCCTGACCTCAATGACTGTCTGCGTGGAATTTGCACGTTGTCACTGTGACCATGTGGGTTTTCTAGGGCTGCTCCAATTTCCACCCACATTCCAAAGATGTGCAGGTTTGTAGGTTAATTGGCTTCTGTAAACTACCCCCAGTGTGTATGATGTTAAAGTGGGATAACATAGAACTAGTGTATGGGTGATCAATGGTTGTCTGGACTCGGGGGGCTCGGGGGGGGGGGGGGGGGGGGGGGGGGGGGGGGGGGAAGAGCCTGTTATCATGCTGTATCGCTACACAAAACAAAACATTATTCAACAACTCATGGTTATATAAACTTGCCAGAGTAAAAGTGTTGGTGTTTGGTGAAAAACAAAATAATTGCTATTTCGCTTAACTGATTTTTAACTGATCATTTATAGGCTTGTGCCCCAATGTATAATTGGCGTGCCCTTAAATTGACTGAAGAGAAAGATCCAGTGGGCACCTGTTATGTGGCAATTCAGGATTTCAGAGCTTATGCAGAATATTCACCATGTCGTTCTGGTAGGTCAAGACATATTAAACACGTGCATAACTTAATCTCTTTCAAACCTTCAATTTTTCTTCATCTGATGGTTAATTTTACATATTTTTTATTGTGGAGTAAATCTCTGTTGTCTATATCAAATGATTGAAAAAAATTACTGATGATATTTATTCAAAATATTGACCTGAAATGTAGTGACTTGTGTGCTGTTAATTCAGATCAGAACTGCTGACGTTCAACCATTGAAACGTGTTTTATTTATTCATTTGTGAGGTGTGGACATCACTGGCAATGTGGCACTTATTGTTGAGACACAAAGAACTACAGATGCTGAAATCTTGAGCAAAACACAAAGTGCTGGAGTATCTCAGCGGGTCAGCAGCATCTGCAGAGAGAATGGACAAATGACGTTTCCGATCGGCACATTTCTTCAGACTGAAGTTA
The DNA here is from genome assembly GCF_028641065.1 of Leucoraja erinaceus. Taxonomy (NCBI): domain Eukaryota; kingdom Metazoa; phylum Chordata; class Chondrichthyes; order Rajiformes; family Rajidae; genus Leucoraja; species Leucoraja erinaceus. The sequence continues at coordinate 42,213,317 of NC_073378.1, read as the reverse complement.
CTCCAGTACTTTGCGTTTTATGTGGCATTTATTGGTCATCTGTTATTGCCCCAAACTGAAGAGGCCATTTAGGGTGAAGCAAATAGGCCAGGCCAAGTGACTGAGGTGTCAATGGGAAGCACTTTGAGACCAGTGACCACTGTTCCATTAGTTTTAAAATGGTTAAGAAAATGGACAGAACTGCACATAAGTTAAAATTCTAAATTGCGGCAAGAGAAATGTTGACAGCATCAGACAGAAGCTTACAAAAGTTGATTGGAGTAAGTTGTTTGCAGGTACAGAAATCCCAGGTATGAGTGGGTTAACATATGGTGAGCATTTGACGGACTGGGCCGGTACTCGCTGGAGTTTGGAAGAAATGAGGGGAGACCTCATTGAAAAGTACAGAATAGTGACAGGCTTGGATAGAGTGGATGTGGAAAGGATGTTTCCACTAGTGGGAGAGTCTAGGGCAAGAGGTCATAGCCTCAGCATTAAATGAACTGGTTAAGGCAGGTAGAATAAGATCAGTTGAGGGATATTTGGCCAGGTTCATGGATAAGGCAGATTTAGATGGATATTGGTCGAACACACGCAAATGGATGGATACTTAGTTGGCATGAAAGCATTGGGCCAAGGGGCTTGTTTCCGTGCTCTATGACTATATTTAAAATGGTTGGTGTGGAGCGCTCATTGGCCAGACTGTGGAAGGATGGCAGATTTCTTTCTCTGTCTGACATTAGTAATCAAAATGGCTTTTTATGAATCCTGGTTATTTCATGGTTACCGTTACGGAAACCAGCAAAGGCTCCGTGAAATGCAGCAAAATCCAACTTTCAGAATCTTATTTTGTTTGATTGCTGAATCACACATAGAATTCAGCAGTTAAATGAGGTCTTGTTGGGAATTCCCGACAGTTACATGAGGGAGTTGCCTCCTTGGCACAGGATCTGAGACTTCATTGGGGATTTTAGACAAAAGCTCGAGGAGGCATTTAAAGGCTATTAAAATCAATGACAACCTTTATAGCCATCAAGGCCCTACCCTCAATTTTGCCCACTGTTAAAGGCTATCAGGGGTGTTTCTGATGTGTAGAGCCCTCACTACAGTTTCTGAATCCCAGCCACTGTTGGAGCTTCATGCCCAGCTCCAGGCTACAGACGATCAGCAAGACTTCCCACCATGCATATGGCCGAGCCACGCATAGCGTGAACAGACAGCAAATAAGACTCCTAGCGAATGGACTGGTCCACAATAAGAAACAAAGTGCTGAAGTAACTCAGCGGGTCAGGCAACACTTCAGATCGGGAGCCTTATTCAGACTGATTGTAGTCTGGAGGAGAAAAAAAGGAAGAGGGGTGGGGGCAAGAGGTAGGACAAAGCCTGCCAAGTGATAGGTGGATACAGGTGAGGATGTTTGAATAGCAGATAGTTGGACAAATGCCAGAGATGACAATACAAAATTATCTAATGAGATAAGGAGAGAAGAGGAGTGAAATGTGAAACCAGCGGAAGAAATATAGGTGGAAGGAATCAGCGGGAAGGGAGAATGGAGAAATGGGTGCATATCCAGGTGGGGCTCAGGGAAGAGATGGGGTAAAAGGAGAGTGGTGTTTGTAGGTTAATTACCTACAATTGGATAATTCAATGTTCATACAGTTTGATTTTATGCTATTCATTAAATTCAGTAAAATTAAGTAATTGTAAAATCTTCAGCTACATTCTTAAGGTTTTTAAAATATTTTTGAAGTGGTAGAATTAAAGTATTTTTGGAGGAAGTATTTCACCTAATTGTACACTATCACATCTTATGTTGTGTAAAGTTGACGAACATGCCTTTAAATTTCCAGGTGGTTCATATAAACACATAATAAATCCACTAGAGGAACAAAACTGTTTACTAGCACAATTCATGCTATTAAATTATAGTCATATGCGGGTCAACAGGTGGAATTTTTAATTGTAAATTGGTGACAGGAATGCAGTTGCATCCCTTATTACTGACGTTGTCATCATTTAGGAAAAGCTGTTCCAAATAAACAAGATTTAAGGGGCTGTCCCACTTGGGAGACCTAATCCGCGAGTTCTGGCAAGTTTGCCCTCGACTCATACTCGCAGCATGGTCGACACGAAGTTGTAGGAGGTCTTCGTAACTCTCCTTCATACTCGAGAGTGGTCTCCGCGTACTCGAGGCCTCAGCTAGGTCACGGTGTTTCTTTCAATATGTTAAAAAATGGCCGCGAGTAAAAAAAGGTCGCCATGGAAAAGATCGATATTTTTTTACTCGTAGGTTTAGTGGTAGTAGGTCGTAGTAGGTCGGCATGTTAATCGTAGGTAATCAAGGGTAGTCGAATGTAGTCAAAGGTAGTCATAGATAGTCTTCATCATAGTCGAAGGGCGGTCGAAGGGAAGACGAAGGAGATAGAAGGAGGTCGTCTTCACTCTCCACTATTCGGTGTCTAATTTTCCGGAAGTTAGTCGTAGCTAGTCAAAGTTAGTCTTCAACATAGTTGAAGGAGGTCTTCAAGATGTCATTTTTTAAAACTTTTCTAAACTCGCCAAGTGGGACAGATCCTTTACTGAACTACAAGAGACAGAAGTGTGCAAATAAGACCAGCATGTTTCCACAAAATAATACAAAAAGCAATGCTGTGTTCTTCACGAGAAAGAGATAATAATTTGGAGTTGGGGTTTGACTCTTATCAATCTTAATTAAGAGATTCCAATATTTTTCCAGCTGGAAAGTTATTCTGCTCTTCATATTCACGATGCTCCGTAGATTCACATGGGGTGGAAGATTGCAACCTTCTCGTGGTCCGCCCTGTTTCGACTAATGCAATCAACTCGACGTGCACAAATGGACGATCAAATAGAACAAGTTGTCCAACAACTTTAGGCTGTGCACGCCACATGAAAGAAGAAGAAGAAGAAGATTCACCCAATGGTTACACCACAAAGAGCCCATTAATTCATCAAACCCATGGTGTCTATAAGAAAGGTTTCAGATAGAAACATAGAACATAGAAAAATAGTTGCAAGAATAGGCTATTCGGCCCTTCGAACCAGCACAGCCATTCAATATGATCATGGCTGATCATCCAAAATCAGTACCCCGTTCCTGCTTTTTTTCCCATATCCATTGATTTGTTTAGCCTGAAGAGCTAAATCTAACTCTCTCTTGAAAACATCCGGTGAACTGGCCTCCACTGCGTTCTGTGGCAGAGAATTCCACAGATTCACAACTCTTTGGGTGAAAAAGTATTTCCTCATCTCAGTCCTAAATGGCCTGGAGAAGTCTGAAAAAGGGTCTCTACCCGAAACATCACCTATTCCTTCTCTCCAGAGATGCTGCCTGTCCCGCTGAGTTACTCCAGAATTTTGGATCTACCTTAGATGTAGAAGCACACCCAGGTCTCGTTGCACTTCCCCTTTTCCTAATCTGACACCATTCAGATAATAATATGCCTTCTTGTTCTTGCCACCAAAGTGGATAACCTCACATTTATCCACATTATACTGCATCTGCCATACTTCTGCCCACTCATCCAACCTATCCGAGTCACCCTGCAGCCTCATAGCATCCTCCTCGCAGCTCACACTACCACCCAGCTTTGTGTCATCCGCAAATTTAGAGATGTTACATTTAATTCCCTTGTCTAAATTGTTAATATATATTGTAAATAAATGGTCTTCCAGCACCGAGCTAGTCCGCTACCCCGCTAGTCACTGCCTGCCATTCTGAAAAGGACACGTTAATTCCTACTCTTTGCTTCCAATGTGCCAACCAGTTCTCTATCCATGACAATACCTTACCCCCAATATCATGTGTTCTAACTTTGCACACTAATCTCTTGTGTGGGACCTTGTCAAAGGCTTTTTTGAAAGTCCAGATACACCATATCCACTGGCTCTCTCTTATCCATTCTACTTATCACATCATCAAAAATTTCCAAAAGATTAGTCAAGCATGATTTCCCCTTCATAAATCCATGCTGACTTTGACTGATCCCGTCACTGCTTTACAAATGCGCTGCTATAATACCATTAATAATCAACTCCAGCATCTTCCCCACTACTGATGTAAGGCGAACTGGTTTATAATACCCTGTTTTCTCTCTCCCTTCTTTCTTAAAAAGTGGCGTTACATTGGCTATCCTGCAGTCCACATGAACTGATCCAGTTGAGAGAGCATTGTAAAATGATCACCAAAGCATCCATGTCCTTGAGTGCTCTGGGATACAGACCATCAGGCCCTGGGGATTTATCTGCCTTCAATCCCAACAGTTTACCTAACACCATTTTCTGACTCGCGTGGATTCCCTTCAGTTCCTCCCTCCGTATAGATGCTCGATTCCCTAGAATTTCTTGGCGATTGTTTGTGTCTTCCTTAGCGAAGACAGAACCAGAGTACTTAAAGTTTTACTGTTTTGCGATTTCCTTGTTTTATAAATTATAAATTCATCTTTCTCTGACTGCGGGTGAACAATTTCTGGACTTCATCCATGCGGTCTTTAAAATATTCCTGCAGCTCTCTTGTTATCCACTCATCACCCACCAGAGTTTGTCCCACCACACTTCTTTCCCCACTTTCTCCCCCACTACAATCAGTCTGAACAAGAATCCTGACCAGAAAAGTTGTCTGCCCATATCCTCCAGCAATGTTGCCTGACCCACTAAGTTACTCCAGCACTCTGTATTCTACACAGGATTTTAGCACCTGCAATTCCTTATGTCTCTATTCTACACCACATTAAAATTAATACAGGATGCACTTCATCATTTGGACATGAAAAGAACAACACTTAATTCATATTAGAGTGACAGTACACTGTAAATGATGTCATTTCCAAGCCTGAAGCATGAGTGGCTGAGTAGTTGGAACAAACTCCGACTGACACTCATGAAACATTTTACAGCCATTGATGGAAATCTGTGCCGGAGATGAGAGTTCAGTCTTAAAGTATGCAAAATATTGTTCCATCCTCTCAGCTGAATCACATAGTCGAATGTTTGAGCCAAACGCTAGTAAAAATAGAATTTATAATGGCTTGCTTATATCCTTTAAAAAAAAAAGATCTATTTTAAAGCTGTTAATGTCAGTTTGTTTGGGCAAAAGGTTAAAAGAATTTGCGATTTATGAAAGTAATTTGTGTTTTGTGCTCTTTGTAGATCAGCCAGATCCTGAGGGTCAAGGGTATTGTCAAGCAGGATTTAGTCTTGAATTTACCCAGGTAATCTTGAAATGTATTTTATTTATATTGTACTTTACTATTAAAACAAAATGCAATTGATTTCATAAATGATATACCATCTGGCCATGGAGATAGAAGGAAAGGGAATCCAAGCACATAACTCATGAATGGTTCCAGGTTCCGAGCAACATAAAGTGAAACATGGCAAGTGTCTATGCTGGGAGGGGGATGATGTAATTTTTATACTTTCTGTCCGGTTTGAGTAGCACATTAGTGAAACAGTAACTATGCTTGGACATGAAACGGTGTTTGGCAGTGGATC